>NC_031997.1:18472-34448 GCF_001879085.1 Nicotiana attenuata
ATCAGTAGGCAAGACCTGATTCGGACTTCTTTTCTGAGTCATGTGATAAATCTGGTTCTGATGTTATCGCTCAAACACCTTGCTTTAAGATTTTAAATTCAGACCTTAACTGCGTATAAGTCATGCTGTCTATGTGCATTATCTGCGGAGGTATATATGAGCCTTCTACTTTCTTATATGTTTCCCACTCTAAATGCAGTCTTATATGTTTTGTATGTCGCTTTAGTATTTTTGCCTTTGAACCTGAGGGTCTGCCTAGAACCTCCATCTTATAGGAATAAGAGTCCTAAATTCCTCCGGGACTGATAGGAAGGGACGGGTAACAGCATGCAATAAGAATTGAGACCAACCCTCGCTTTAATTACCTTCACGGGCGGGAAAGGGTAGATATGGATATGATGACCGGTGCGCTAATACCACGTGTATCCCCTCTTTTGAGGAGTGTCATACCGGGTATTGCATTGATGTGATCCATACTACAAACAAACCTAGGACCCCTTTACATTCATAAGCATGCTTAGATTATAACTCTTTTCAAAATCTTGCTTTTATTAATCGTTTTTCAAACGCTTGTGTATTTTAACCTAAATCCCTTGCTATGTGAGCCTTACTTATCTACTTGCTAATTGCACAAATTCACAAAAACCTGTCTGGCCGGGAACCACACTAGTGGATCCTGAGGGGTGCCAAACACCTTCCCCTTAGGATAATTTCAAGCCCTTACCCTATCCCTGGTTATCAAACGTAGTTGTAGATAAACCCTGTAGGTGCCCTAACGCACCTTAAAAATCATTAGGTGGCGACTCATCAAAAAATGCAATACCCAATTCCCAAAAGGAAATGAGTCATTACACCTCCATGAATGTCGAAACCCGAACTCCTCTGCGCGGAGGGAAAAAGGGGGCGCGACAGCGTGGCGACTCTGCTGGGGTATTTAGGCTTTTACCATTTCATACCGTTTTTGTGAATTTGTTCCTCCCTATGTGCAATTATTTGTGTAATTCCTTTAAGTACTTAATTTCTTGTTCAAAAGCAAAACTGACATATTTTTCTTGTTTCCTTCCTTTATTGCTGCTTTAAATTATAAAAACTGATGTGTTTATTGCTTCCTTAACGTGCAAATACATGTCAACATGCTTTAATTATTTCATAATCATGCTCAACATCATACTCCACTCGTGCCGAACAAATAATATAGCAACGCTTGATGAGTGGTTGCGCTCTTGCTATATCATTACCCGCTAAATACGGAAAGGCATATTTGCGGTAAAACTAGTCGATCAGCGGTGCAGTCGACAGTTCCGTGCCTTTCCCCTTGAGTTGTCCGCTCAAGGATACCAGTCTAAAACCCCATAGAAACCTTACTCTATTTAAAATTGTGCATGCATCATGGTCAAACCTAACTTGGTCAGTTATGTTGTCCACATAATGATCCTTTAAGATAGCCTTGTCCAAAGTCCACTGGGTTTCCCTAAACCCAAACGAACGTCGTCACATTCTATGCATTTATTTGGAGAACTAAATGCGCCATGCTAATTGTTGATATTAAATAGTCGAGTCTAGTGGGGGTAAGGGCCTAACCTTGTTTGCCTTGCAGAAATATGAGGCACGAAGTCCCCAGATTCGGCATGGTCACCAATATCCACCCAAGATTGCTGAGTTGGTAGGAAGATTTACATCCTAGTGACCAAACCCTCGTCAGAAATCTCAAAAAGGTTGAAGACTGTCAAAAGGCTGAAGGGACCGAAGGTGGACATCTAGCTAGAGCATACTTGTTGCTGGGACTTCTTGAGTTGGGGAAGCTGTTCGACGGAGCGAGGGATGCCAAGTCTGGGGAAGGTCCTTCTGGGACCAAGTAGATAGGAGTTTATCTTTTTCGCTTTATAAATGTAATAAGGCCAATGGCCATTAGTGACTTTTATTTCCTGTTTAGTTAGTGTCGATTTGGGATTCGTCTTATTTTTATCAACAAAATGAGGCATTTAGCATTCTAAGTTCTCCAAATCAATTTGTCGCTAGGCCTACCTCGAGCACAACGAGGTTCCCAAATTAGGACACGATTTACATTCCTGCACTATGTGTTTAGATATTGCAATACTTTTTATGATCCTCACTGACTTGGTTACCTTTTATTTTTGTTTTTATTATTACCCTCCCCAAAGGTTAGTTCGTGCACTCTGGCATCATCATCTTACTCCACGAGATCCAGGGGCCCTCAACCCACTCCTCCTCTTAGTCCTGTTAAAAGCAAGAACAAAGGAAAGATGGAAGATTTGAACAACATCAGGAAGGAGAACCCAACTGAACGGGTTGAGGCCACTGATGGCCATGGTATTCGGGTCCCTAACGAGAATGTGTCACAACTTGAGCAGAAGCTGTTGAAATTTCAAGAAGAGGTCGATCAGGTTCGGAATCTGGCAAGCCTGTCATTTTCCCTCAGCCCCCCAGATGTCAACATCCCCAACACTCAAAACCCTACACCTCCTCAAAATATCCCAAAACAACAGAAGCATCCCGCTCCTCACCATCTTGTTGCTCCACCAAAGAACCAATGCAACACCTGCCATACCCCAAATAACACTCCATTACTCATCCCAGAACCTCAGAACTCCACAAACGACCATTTCCACACCCATACACCAGGCCACCATAAAAATCCTATCTACGTGGAAACCATGCCACACTCCAACCAACCTATCTCATGCACACCCGAGTCTGACAAAAAGGATCTGCTTATCAAGAACCTGGCTGAGGAACTTAAGAAATTGACCAGCCGGATTCAGGGCGTTGAGGGAAGCAAAGGAAACGAAGGGCTGAACTATGAGGATCTTTGCATACAGCCTGATGTCGAACTGCCCGAGGGGTACAAACCTCCTAAGTTCAAAATATTTGATGGTACGGGTGATCCAAGGGTCAGTCTGAGGACATACTGCGACAAGTTGGTTGGAGTAGGGTAGGACGAGAGAATCCGCATGAAGCTGTTCATGAGAAGTTTGAAAGGAGATGCATTATCTTGGTACATCAGCCAAGATCCCAAGAAGTGGTCAAGCTGGGTAGGCATGGCATCTGACTTTATGGACTGATTCAGGTTTAATACGGAGAATGCACCAGACGTGTTCTATATACAGAATCTGAAGAAGAAGCCCACGAAGACGTTTCGCGAATATGCTACTCGCTGGAGGTCCGAAGCTACTAAGGTCAGACCTGCCTTAGAAGAGGAACAAATTAACAAGTTCTTTGTCCGGGCTCAGGACCCACAGTACTATGAACGGCTGATGATGATTCAGAACCACAAGTTCTCCGATATTATCAAATTGGGTGAAAGAATTGGAGAAGGTATCAAAAGCGGTATGGTTACAAACTTCGAGGCCTTGCAAGCTACAAATAAGGCCTTACAGTCCAGTGGTATGTCCAAAAAGAGGGACGTAAGGGCCGTGATGGTTGCACAAAAATCCAAGTCTCCCCTCAAATACCAAGCTTATCCAATACCTCCACTCACATACCAGCCAACCCCAAATTACCAAACACCCTCATACCAAGCTCCACCACCAACTTATCAGTCATCTCCACCTCCTACATATCAACCTGCTTCACCCTAATACTCCCAACCCGCTCATGTCTACCAAACCTATAATGCTCAACCATCCCATTATCAATCACCCCCTACAAGCCAAAACTTCCCTATACGTCGACCGAATTTTGATCGCAGACCTCCAAAATAGTATATAGCCATCGCCGAACCCATTGACCAGCTGTACGAGAGACTAAAAGCTGCTGGTTATGTCACCCCCATCCCTTCTACAACCCTTGAGAATCCTTCTCAGTGGGTTAACCCAAACAAATCCTGTGCATACCACTCCGGCATGAAAGGGCACACCGTCGATGAATGTCGTTCCTTGTAAGACAAGATACAGTATTTGATTGATAACAAGATCATTGTAGCAAAAGAACCCGCTCTAAACGTCCGCAACAACCCTCTGCCAGACCATAAGGGTGGAGGTGTCCACATGATTGAAATAGAAGATGACTGGGACCCTGAGGGATCCATCGGGTTGATCACAGAAGGTGATGACCCAAAGAAACCAACAATTACTCTCAATCCAATCATAGTCCAGATTCAACCGTCTGAGGACGCTGAGGTGGATATGTTTGTACCACTTGAGTTTGAATCAACATCATCCGCAAAGACACCAGCACCAATTGAGGTTGAATTCGTGTCTCCGGCAAATGCACCCGCACCATTTGAGGTTGCAGTCTTGCCACCCAAGGCACATGTTCCGTTCAAAGTGAGGATGGCCACGCCGATCCCAGTGGCGATATCAACCACGCCACCATTCTATACAAATGCCTTAGCCTGGGATTATAAAGCCGAGACAAGAAGGAAAGGCAAGGTCAGAATGGAAGAAACTGTCGCAGCACAGGGTATGACAAGAACTAGTAGAGTCTATACCCCTGAACACCTAGCTAAATCAAGCAAGCAGGCCTCCAATCGGCCGCCCCTCATTGAGACAGGTCCGGCTGACCTTTGGAGGAAGATACAGGCCAAGGAATATTCAGTCATCGACCAGTTAAACAAGACACCAGCACAAATATCCATTCTTTCTTTGAAGCATAATTCTGAGGCGCACAAGAATCCTCTGTTAAAGGTGTTAAGTGAAGCATACGTACCAAGTAACATTACTGGCGGGGAAATGGCTAATATGGTAGGGCAAGTTCTGGAAAGCCACAAGATCCCCTTTCATGAGGACGAGCTGCCACCTGAAGGGCTGGGGCACAACAAGGCACTGCACATCACCGTGCAATGCGAAGATTATTTTATTACCAGAATCCTAATCGATGGAGGTTCCAGTCTTAACATCTGTCCGCTGGTAACACTAAAGATGTTGGGTAAAGGGCTGCATGAGATAAAAGACGGAGCAATCAATTTAAAAGCCTTCGATGGTTCTCAAAGGTCCACCATTGGTCAGATTATTCTATGCTTTTAGATGGGACCAACCTGGTTCGATGTCGATTTCCAGGTAATAGATATACCAGCATCTTACAACTTGCTGCTGGGACAGCCATGGATTCATTCTGTTGGGGCCGTAGCATCAACGCTGCATCAGGCGGTAAAGTTCGAATGGAATCACCAGGAAGTGATCATCAACGGTGACGGCAGCAACCGTACATACAGTCGCCAGACTATTCGGGCGGTCAGGGCAAGAAGGAAGCTGGTTGGAGAAACTTACCACCACATCGAGCGGGTCAATGCCGTCGACAAAGACAAATGGTGGGATAATAAAATCGAGAGTATACTGAATTGGAGTGGGTACAAACCTGGCAAAAGGCTCGGCAAGAACCTCCAAGGGATCTCTAAACCTATAAAACCCAAGAAACATGGCACTACCTTCGGTTTGGGATATGATTACACCAGGGAAGAATTCAGTAACTGGTCGCCACCATGGCGCGGTCCTTACTATCCACTGGAACAGCCAATACCGCATCTGGAGCAGAATTTCCAACAGGCTGATGTTATTTGTGGGTCGGATTAAGAAGAAGCGCTTGCAGCAGTGAAGAACATGTTCATAGAAGACAGTGATATGGACTGTTGTGTCATTCTCGAGGAGGAGGGGGAGGAAGGCCCTTCCATAGAGGCTGTGAGCAGAGGGGCATATCTCAAGAATTGGACCATCAGAACAACCGGAGACCGACGAGCCTCGGGGTAGCAAGGCTAAAACAAGCATCATTCACTGTTTTTATTTACTAAATGATTTTCTTTTCGCATTTTCAATTCCCGCAGTAACATCTTCGATGTTCAAAATAGTTATTCAATTTATCAAAAGCATGTTTGATTTTTCCTATGATTTAATATTTATTGCTATCTCTCCTTACTTTACCAATACAGCATTACTATTAAATATCTTGATGAACCAATGACTGTGACATGTAATGAGACAACGCAACAAACGGACATTGATTCAGAGGAAGATAACATACCTGACGAGATTGTCAAAGAAGTTGAGAACTTTGAAAACAGGCCTATGTCCAACCTGGACGAGACCGAAATTGTCAACCTGGGAGATGCAGAGAACGTCAAGGAAACACGAATCAGCATTCACCTATCGCAATCGGAGAAGAAAGAATACACAGAATTTCTAAAGGAGTATGAGGACATATTCGCCTGGTCGTATGATGACATGACTGGTCTGAGTACGTCTATTATGGCTCACAAACTGCCAACCGATCCAATGTGTCTACCGGTAAAGCAAAAGCTCAGAAAGTTCAAGCCTGATATGAGTTTGAAAATCAAGGAAGAAGTCAACAAGCAGATCAAAGCTAAGGTTCTCAGGGTAGTGGAATACTCGACATGGTTAGCCAACATTTTGCCAGCACCAAAGAAGGACGGGAAGGTCAGAGTCTGTGTCGACTACCGGGATCTCTACCAGACCAGTCCGAAAGACGACTTCCCTTTGCCAAATATACACATCCTGATCGACAATTGCGCCAAGCATGAGTTACAGTCATTCGTAGATTGCTTCGCTGGTTATCATCAGATCTGGATAGATGAGGAAGATGCTGAGAAAACAGCTTTCATTACACCGTGGGGAGTGCATTGTTACAAGATGATGCCATTCGGCCTGAAGAATGCAGGGTCCACCTATATGAGGGCCATGACTACCATCTTTCATGACATGATGCACAAGGTTTCGAAAGTATTTTGCAAATAAAAAATATACGGGAAAAATTGGGTATCAACATATGTCGCTTTAGTATTTTTGCCTTTGATCCTGAGGGTCTGCCTAGAACCTCCATCTATAGGAATAGGAGTCCTAAATTCCTCCGGGACTGATAGGAAGGGACGGGTAATAGCATGCAATAAGAATCGAGACCAAAATGATGACCAGTGAGCTAATATCACGTGTATCCCCTCTTTTGAGGAGTGTCATACCGGGTATTGCATTGATGTGATCCATACTACAAACAGACCTAGGACCCCTTTACATTCATAAGCATGCTTAGATTATAACTCTTTTCAAAACCTTGCTTTTATTAATCGTTTATCAAACGCTTGTGTATTTTAACATGAATCCCTTGCCATGTGAGCCTTACTTATCTACTTGCTAATTGCACAAATTCACAAAAATTTGTCTGGCCGGGAACCACACTAGTGGATCGTGAGGGGTGCCTAACACCTTCCCCTTAGGATAATTTCAAGCCCTTACCCTATCTCTGGTTATCAAACGTAGTTATAGATAAACCCCGTAGGTGCCCTAACACACCTTAAAAATTGTTAAGTGGTGACTCTTCAAAAAATGCAATACCCAATTCCCAAAAGGAAATGAGTCATTACACCTCCATGAATATCGAAACCCGGACTCCTCTCCGCGGAGGGAAAAAGGGGGAGCGACAGCATGGCGACTCTGCTGGGGATATTTAGGCTTCTACCGTTTCATACCCTTTTTGTGAATTTGTTCCTCCCTATGTGCAATTATTTGTGTAATTCCTTTAAGGATTTAATTTCTTGTTCAAAAGCAAAACTGACATATTTTTCTTGTTTCCTTCCTTTATTGCTGCTTTAAATTATAAAAACTGATGTGTTTATTGCTTTCTTAACGCGCAAATACATGTCAACATGCTTTAATTATTGCATAATCATGCTCAACATCATACTCCACTCGTGCCGAACAAATACTATAGCAATGCTTGATGAGTGGTTGCGCTCTTCCTATATCATTACCCCCTAAATTCGGAAAGGCATATTTGCGGTAAAACTAGTCGATCAGCGGTGCAGTCGACAGTTCCGTGCCTTCCCCCTTGAGTTGTCCGCTCAAGGGTACCGGTATATAACCCCATAGAAACCTTACTCTATTTAAAAGTGTGCATGCATCATGGTCAAACCTAACCGGGTCAGTTATGTTGTCCACATAATGATCCTTTAAGATAGCCTTGTCCAAAGTCTACTAGGTTTCCCTAAACCCAAACGGACGTCGTCACGCTCTTTGCATTTATTTGGAGAACTAAATGCGTCATGCTAATTGTTAATGTTAAATAGTCGAGTCTGGTGAGGGTAAGGGCCTAACCTTGTTTGCCTTGCAGAAATATAAGGCACGAAGTCCCCAGATTCGGCATGGTCACCAATATCCACCCAAGATTGCTGAGTTGGTAGGAAGATTTACATCCTAGTGACAAAACCCTCGTCAGAAATCTCAAAAGGGTTGAAGACTGTCAAAAGGCTGAAGGGACCGAAGGTGGACATCTAGCCAGAGCATACTTGTTGCTGGGACTTCGTGAGTTGGGGAAGCTGTTCGACGGAGCCAGGGATGCCAAGTCTGGGAAGGTCCTTCTGGGACCAAGTAGATAGGAGTTCATCTTTTTCGCTTTATAAATGTAATAAGGCCAATGGCCATTAGTGACTTTTATTTCCTGTTTATTTAGTGTCGATTTGGGATTCGTCTTATTTTTATCAACAAAATGAGGCATTTAGCATTCTAAGTTCTCCAAATCAATTTGTCGCTAGGCCTACCTCGGGCATAACGAGGTTCCCAAATTAAGACACGATTTACATTCCTTCCCTATGTGTTTAGATATTGCAATACTTTTTATGATCCTCACTGACTTGGTTACCTTTTATTTTTGTTTTTATTATTCCCCTCCCCAAAGATTAGTTCGTGCACTCTGGCGTCATCATCTTACTCCACGAGATCCAGGGGCCCTCCACCCACTCCTCCTCTTAGTCCTGTTAAAAGCAAGAACAAAGACAAGATGGAAGATTTGAACAACATCAAGAAGGAGAACCCAACTAAACAGGTTGAGGCCACTAATGGCCATGGTATTCAGGTCCCTAACGAGAATGTGTCACAACTTGAGCAGAAGCTGTTGAAATTTCAGGAAGAGCTCGATCAGGTTCGGAATCTGGCAAGCCTGTCATTTTCCCTCAGCACCCCAGATGTCAACTTCCCTAACACTCAAAACCCTACACCTCCTCAAAATATCCCAAAACAACATAAGCATCCCGCTCTTCACCAACCTGTTGCTCCACCAAAGAACCAATGCAACACTTGCCATACCCCAAACAACACTCCACTACTCATCCCAGAACCTCAGAACTCCACAAACGACCATTTCCACACCCATACATCAGGCCACCATAACAATCCTATCTACGTGGAAACCATGCCACACTCCACCCAACCTATCTCATGCACACCTGAGTCTGACAAAAAGGATCTGCTTATCAAGAACCTGGCTGAGGAACTTAAGAAACTGACCAGCCGGATTCAGGGCGTTGAGGGAAGCAAAGGAATCGAAGGGCTGAACTATGAGGTCTTTGCATACAGCCTGATGTCGAACTGCTCGAGGGGTACAAACCTCCTATGTCCAAAATGTTTGATGGTACGGGTGATCCAAGGGTCCATCTGAGGACATACTGCGACAAGTTGGTTGGAGTAGGGAAGGACAAGAGAATCCGCATGAAGCTGTTCATGAGAAGTTTGAAAGGAGATGCATTATCTTGGTACATCAGCCAAGATCCCGAGAAGTGGTCAAGCTGGGTAGGCACGGCATCTGACTTATGGACAGATTCAGGTTTAATACGGAGAATGCACCAGACGTGTTCTATATACAGAATCTGAAGAAGAAGCCCATAGAGACATTTCGCGAATATGCTACTCGCTGGAGGTCCGAAGCTGCTAAGATCAGACCTGCCTTGGAAGAGGAACAAATGAACAAGTTCTTTGTCCGGTCTCAGGACCCACAGTACTATGAACGACTGATGATGATTGAGAACCACAAGTTCTCCGACATTATCAAATTGGGTGAAAGAAATGAAGAAGGTATCAAAAGCGGTATGGTTACAAACTTCAAGGCCTTGCAAGCTACAAATAAGGCCTTACAGTCCGGTGGTGTGTCCAAAAAGAGGGACGTAGGGGCCGTGATGGTTGCACAAAGGACCAAGTCTCCCCCCATAATACCAAGCTTATCCAATACCTCCACTCACATACCAGCCAACCCCAAATTACCAAACACCCTCATACCAAGCTCCACCACCAACTTATCAGTCATCTCCACCTTCTACATATCAACATGCTTCACCCAAATACTCCCAACCCGCTCATGTCTACCAAACCTGTAATGCTCAACCATCCCATTATCAATCACCCGTTTACGCCAAAATTTCCCTAGACCTCGACCAAATTTTGATCGCAGACCTCCAAAATAGTATACAACCATCGCCGAACCCATTGACCAGCTGTATGAGAGACTCAAATCTGCTGGTTATGTCACCCCCATCCCTCTGCAACCCCTAAGAATCCTTCTCAGTGGGTTAACCCAAACAAATCCTGTGCATACCACTCCGGCATGAAAGGGCACACCGTCGATGAATGTCGTTTCTTGAAAGACAAGATACATTCTTTGATTGATAACAAGATCATTGCAGCAAAAGAACCCGCTCCAAACGTCTGCAACAACCCTCTGCCAGACCATAAGGGTGGAGGTATCCACATGATTGAAATAGAAGATGACTGCGACCCCGAGGGATCCATCGGGATGATCGCAGAAGGTGATGACCCAAAGAAACCAACAATTACTCTCAATCCAATAATAGTCCAGATTCAACCGTCTGAGGACGCTGAGGTGAATATGTCTGTACCCACTCCTATACTGAATTGGAGTGGGTACGAACCTGGCAAAGGGCTCGGCAAGAACCTCCAAGGGATCTCTAAACATATAAAACTCATGAAACATGGCACTACATTCGGTTTGGGATATGATTACACTTGGGAAGAATTTAGTAACTTGTCGCCACCATGGCGCGGTCCTTACTATCCACTGGAACCGATAATACCGCATCTTGAGCAGAATTTCCAACAGGCTGACGTAATTTGTGTGTTGGATGAAGAAGAAGCGCTTGCAGAAGTGAAGAACTTGTTCAAAGAAGACAGTGATATGGACTGTTGTGTCATTCTCGAGGAGGAGGGGCAGGAAGGCCCTTCCATATAGGCTATGAGCAGAGGGGCATATCTCAAGAATTGGACCATCAGAACAACCGGAGCCCAACGAGCCTCGGGGTAGCAAGGCTAAAACAAGCATCATTCACTATTTTTATTTACTAAATGATTTTCTTTTCGCATTTTCAATTCCCGCAATAAAAGCTTCGATGTTCAAAACAATTATTCAATTTATCAAAAGCATGTTTGATTTTTCCTATGATTTAATATTTATTGCAATCTCTCCTTACTTTACCAATACAGCATTACTATTACCTATCTTGATGAACCAATGACTGTGACATACAATGAGACAACACAACAAACGGACATTGATTCAGAGGAAGATGACATACCTGACGAGATTGTCAAAGAAGTTGAGAACTTTAAAAATAGACCTAAGTCCAACCTGGGCGAGACCAAAATTGTCAACCTGGGAGATGCAGAGAACGTCAAGGAAACACGAATCAGCATTCACCTATCGCAATCGGAGAAGAAAGAATACACAGAATTTCTAAAGGAGTATGAGGACATATTTGCCTGGTCGTATGATGACATGACTGGTCTGAGTACGTCTATTGTGGCTCACAAACTGCCAACCGATCCAATGTGTCCACCGGTAAAGCAAAAGCTCAGAAAGTTCAAGCCTGATATGAGTTTGAAAATCAAAGAAGAAGTCAACAAGCAGATCAAAGCTAAGGTTCTCAGGGTAGTGGAATACCCGACATGGTTAGCCAACATTGTGCCAGTACCAAAGAAGGATGGGAAGGTCAGAGTCTGTGTCGACTACCGGGATCTCAACCGGGCCAGTCCGAAAGACGACTTCCCTTTGCCAAATATACACATCCTGATCGACAATTGCGCCAAGCATGAGTTACAATCATTCGTAGATTACTTCACTGGTTATCATCAGATCTGGATGGATGAGAAAGATGCTGAGAAAACAGCTTTCATTACGCCGTGGGGAGTGTATTGTTACAAGATGATTCCATTCGGCCTGAAGAATGCAGGGGCCACCTACATGAGGGCCATGACTACCATCTTTCATGACATGATGCACAAGGAGATAGAGGTATATATGGACGATGTTATTATCAAATCCAAGAAGGTCACTGACCACATGGAAGATCTGAGGAAGTTCTTCAATAGATTGCAGACGTACAACCTGAAGCTAAACCCGGCAAAGTATACATTTGGGGTTCCTGCTGGAAAATTGCTTGGGTTTATTGTGAGCCGCCGAGGAATAGAACTGGATCCATCAAAGGTCAAAGCCATTCAAGAACTACCACCGCCAAGGAATAAGAAAGATGTGATGAGTTTCTTGGGGAGGCTTAACTACATCAGCCGATTCATAGCACAGTCTACGGTTATCTGTGAGCCGATCTTCAAGATGTTAAAGAAAGACGCCACCACTAAATGGACCAATGACTGCCAAAAGGCCTTCGACAATATCAAGGAGTACCTGTCAACACCACCAGTCTTAGTCCCGCCTGAGCCAGGTAGACCCTTATTACTCTACCTTGCAGTGTTAGATGGAGCTTTCGGCTGCGTTCTGGGGTAGCACGATGAAACAGTAAGGAAGGAGTAAGCCATTTATGATCTCAGCAAGAAGTTCACCCCGTACGAGGCCCGGTATTCTCTATTGGAACGCACCTGTTATACTTTGACTTGGGTAGCTCAGAAGCTGAGACATTACTTTTGTGCCTATACTACATATCTCATATCGAGAATGGATCCCTTGAAGTACATCTTTCAGAATCCCATGCCCACTGGCAAGCTAGCCAAGTGGCAAATCCTGTTGAGTGAGTTCGAAATTGTTTACGTAACTCAGAAAGCGGTCAAGCAACAGGCACTGGCAGACCACCTTGCTGAAAACCCCGTGGATGGAGAATACGAACCCCTGAAAACGTATTTTCCTGATTAAGAGGTATCATTCATAGGAGAAGATATTGTAGAATCCTATGACGATTGGAGAATATTCTTCGATGGAGCAGCAAATTTCAAAGGAGTTGGCATAGGAGCAGTCCTAATATCAGAAACCGGTCAGCATTATCCGGTGTCTGCCAAACTCAGGTTCCCCTGCACCAACTATATGGCCGAGTATGAAGCCTGCATCTTAGGACTTAAAATGGCCATTGACATGAACGTTTAAGAGCTGCTAGTGATTGGAGATTCAGACTTACTTATACATCAGGTACGAGGAGAATGGGCAACCAAGAACTCCAAGATACTCCCGTATCTGCATCACGTACAGGAATTGAGAAAGAGGTTCACAAAGATAGAATTCCAGCATGTTCCCAGAATCCAGAATGAGTTCGCCGATGCATTGGCTACCCTATCATCTATGGTACAGCATCCAGACAAGAATTGCATTGATCCCATTCCGGTGAAAATCACTAATCAGCCAGCTTACTGTGCCCATGTTGAAAAAGAAGCAGACGGAAAGCCTTGGTTTCATGATATCAAGGAATATTTGGCAAAAGGAGAGTACCCAGAGCTTGCAAATCCTAGTAAGAAACACATACTTCGGAGATTGTCCAACAACTTCTTTCACAGCGGAGGGATCCTGTATAGAAGGACTCCCGATTTAGGATTATTAAGATGTGTCGACGCAAAGGAAGCATCCAAGCTACTAGAGGAAATTCATGCTGGGACCTGCGGTCCACATATGAACGGTTTTGTCTTAGCAAAGAAGATACTCCGGGCGGGATTACTTTTGGAATGACTGCATCCAGTATGTCCAGAAATGCCACCGCTGTCAGATACATGCAGACATGATAAAGGTACCTCCAAACGAGCTTAACGCAACAAGCTCACCGTGGTCGTTCGCCGCCTGGGGGATGGATGTTATTGGACCAATCGAGCCTGCTGCTTCCAACGGACACAGGTTTATCCTGGTAGCCATAGACTATTTCACCAAATGGGTTGAAGCAGCATTAGCATAGAGCAGTAACTAAGAAAGTCGTGGCAGATTTTATCCGCGATCGCATTGTTTGTCGGTTCGGGATTCCAGAGTCATCATTACTGATAACGGCTCCAACCTCAACAGCGACTTGATGAAAGCTATGTGTGAAACTTTCAAAGATCAGACACAAGAATTCCACAGCCTACAGGCCTCAAATGAATGGAGCCGTAGAAGCCTCCAACAAGAATTCAAGAAGATATTGAGGAAGAAAATGATAGAAAAGCATAAACAGTGGCACGAGAAGTTATCATTTTCTCTATTGGAATATCGTACCACAGTCCGCACATCAATCGGGGCAACCCCTATATGCTGGTTTATGGTACAGAGGCTGTCATTCCCGCTGAAGTAGAAATTCCTTCCCTAAGGATCATACAGGAAGCTGAGCTCGACGACGCAGGAGCGGGTGAAGAGTCCGTTATGAGCAACTAGCTCTTATAGACGGAAAGAGAATGAATGCAGTTTGCCATGGTCAACTCTATCAGAACAGAATGTCTAGAGCCTTCAACAAAGGAGTCAAGCCAAGACAGTTCACACCGGGGCATTGGTGTTAAAGAAAATTTTCCGCATCAAGACGAAGCCAAGGGAAGTTCTCTCCAACTGGCAGGGCCCGTACATGGTTCATCGGGTTCTGACAGGAGGAGCCCTCATACTTTGCAGAAATGGACGGAGAGTCTGGCCAAAGCCGATTAATTCAGATGCTGTCAAGCGTTACTATGTGTAATCTTTGTGCTTTCCTCATATGATGTAAATTGAACTACGCCTGACCTGATTCCCGTTTAAGAGGGGATAAGTAGGCATCCCTATGGGTTCGGTCACAATTCAATAAATTTTCATTTCTCCCGCAATTGGAAACTGGGGCAGAATTTTGAGGAGGACCCTCAAAATTCCGAAGTGATTTCAGGCCGATCGCCGCACGAGCAACGGTAAGGATGTCAACCCATCAAAACTGGGGGCCAGAATTTTGAGGAGGACCCTCAAAATTCCGTAGCAAAGAGAGGTTGCATGTCCCGAACCGCTCACAGTCGTCGGTTCATCTAAAAACTTTTTTTTATATTATAACATTTATGTCATACTTTTACAAAATCATGCATGAAACTGCTTCGTTTAGCAACGCTATACCACCAATAATACAAACGGTAATCATCATATCAAAGTCGAACGAGTCAAGCAAAGCCACGGGGATACGAGCTAACCTCCCCCTTTACAAAACTCAAGATTTTTCTTTGGATGCAGGCACTAGGACTGCGAAATCATTAAACATATTGTACGCCCTTGGAACAAACATTGTTCAAAGAATACGATTCTCAGAACCGTTGAACTTGCCAACATTGCTATCAGCGGGCACCCGTATGCTCTGTATGTCACAATGCTCCCCTAGTTAGTCCACAACGCCGCAATCTAGCTATCAGCTAAGAAACTCACTGTCATTTGCATTTTATTCTTGCATAAGGCTACCATTCTGCCTTCGACGGTTAAGCTCTACCTCAACTGCATCTGCATTGCATAAGGCTACTATTCTGCTTTCCAATCTGCATAACGGCTACCATTCTGACCTTTTGAGGTTAAGCTCTACCTTCAACTGCATCTGCATTGCATAAGGCTACTATTTTGCCTTCCAATCTACATAAGGCTACCATTCTGCCTTCCAAGGTTAAGCTCTACCTCTATCTGCATTCGCATCTTTGCATAAGGCTACTATTCTGCCTTCCAATCTGCATAAGGCTACCATTCTGCCTTCCGAGGTTAAGCTCTACCTCCATATATATTCGCATCTTTGCATAAGGCTACTATTCTGCCTTCCAATTTGCATAAGGCTACTATTCTGCCTTCCAATCTGCATAAGGCTACCAAATTGCCTTTCGAGACTAAACGCTGTCTCCATCTGCATCTGCATGGCTGTAAGATCGCCACATACTGCATCTGCATGGCTGAAAGATCGCCTCATAATACATTTGCACGGCTGAAAGATCGCCACGTACTGCATCTGCATGGCTGAAAGATCGCCACACACTGCATCTCACGGCTGAAAGATCGCCTCATACTA
>NC_031997.1:34545-97586 GCF_001879085.1 Nicotiana attenuata
GGTAAACCGGCGAGCAACGGCCATCCCGGCAGGAGCAATTCCGCTTCAGTGCCCACAGCCATATCAAACTTAACCATTCCCGTAAACCTATCACTCACCCGGCTCTAGATATTGTGTCCGTCCTTGAAAAGTCTTCATCGGCATACTCAGCCGGCGGATCCTGAACTACATACGGCCCGATTCCTGTAAAACCAGGGATATGTAGGCAGCTCAAAAGCCAGGGTGCGGCTTAAATCTTCTTCAAACCGTTTCGCTCGGTCAAAATTGGCCATCATTTCTTTACCTGGTAACTCTTTCATTCTTCCCGGGTAAAGAGGGGCAGCTGTTGATACCCAATTTTTTCCTATATATATTTAATATGCAAAACACCTTCAAAATAGCATATGTATGCATATATGAGCATGTCCAAGGGTTTTATTATTTTTCCATATTTTTAAAGGGTTTTTAATTGATTTATTTCCCCCTTTTTATCCATAAAATCCCAATAATTATTTCCAAAATTATTATTTTTCAATATTCATCTATTGTATTTCTATATTTATTCCAGATATGGCTAAAGTAATTTTTACAAATTTTTTACAATTTTATTCAGTATTTTTAAAGCTAAATTACACATAATTGCAATATTAGCCATTTTAAAGTTTAATTATGTTTTAGACGCATAAAATTAGATCCTGTATTTTTTAAATTATTAATTATATGTTATAAATCACTTTAGTACTTTCAATTTATTTTTTAGAAGCCATTTACTATTTTTTATAAATTAAAAAGGGAAAACTGGATATTTAAATAATAGCCCCTTTTGTATTTCAAATCTAGCTCAAATCAAACCCCCAATTCCGTGGCCCAATTTCTAATTAAACCCGACCCTAACCCTTTTAAACCCTACCCAAAACCGGATCCCCACCTACCCCATTTAATCTGGGTCGTTGATCATTCAGATCAACGGCCACCATTCCACCTGTCTAAAATAAACCCAAACGACCCCCTTAACCTAGTTCATTTCCACCAACCCGCCGCCCTTGAATCCCCTTCCTCTCCAATTCCCTCTGCAACCTCACTCAAGCCCTAACCGCCGCCACCCAAACCAACCCTAATCCCCTTCGATTCTCACTCAATCCATGGACTCCCATGGCTGTTTGAGATGTGTACCGGTCTCTTATGTCTCCTGGTTGCCTGTTTTCGTGATTTCATGGAAATATCTCAAAGAGATCTAGTTCAGTCTTTGCTCAACTTCTATCTATGGTCTTTTCCCGGCCATCCATGGCTTTTCCGGGTATATCGGTAACTTTTCGAAGGCTTTCTCATTTTTTCTGGGTTCTCCGAAACCCTAACTTTAAAAGCTTTCTGATTTTTCTTTCAGATCTGTCTTAGATCTGTGTATGTTATGAACCTCTTAAGTGTTTTCCTTAAAGGTTTTCCGATTTTTTCAAAGCGACTCTTCGTCTTCAATGATTAGGGTTTTCTTAACCTTTTTTAAAAGATCTCTTCTCCGATTTTTCAGCGTTGTTTTATGATTTTACTATGTTTAAACGATTTGTTTATGTTTTTTCTTCTACATGGTTCATCGTGTTAAAAACCCAAGTATCTTTGGTTTTATCCGGGGTTCTAAGACTGTCCTTTTTGTACGTATGCCTGCTTTGATTGGGTTCTTCATGGTTAAACCCTTTCCTTTGTTTGTCTTAACTGAGTCTGAGTTCTTACAGTTTTTGTTAAAACCTTAATTTTCCTAAAACTTTTCTCACTTGTTACTGTGAGTTTTTAAAACTTCCTTTACTTATTTCCGTGTGTTGGTCTGATCTCTTTTACTTGTTGCTATGTGTTAGACTGGTTTCTTCATTTTGGTTCTATGTGTGAGCCATGACTGCTTGACCTTGTTGATTACCATGCTTTGAGTAGTCCTTAGCCTATTCATGTCACTTCTATACGTTTATGTTCGTCTAGTTTGCTCCTTTTTGTCAATATGTTTTACCCTGCATGTATGATATGCCTGTTCATTCTTTTCTATTTATATGTTGAATTGCAGAATTATGATTCCTTCTTGATTGATCTTGATTTCCTCAAATTACGATTGATTGCAAAGGTTTTCTTATAAACCCCTAATTTTACTCGTTTGATTAAGCTGATTGATTCCCATTCCTTTATTTGCTGTGATGTTTCACCCCCGCTGAATCCTTTCCCCAAATTAAATATATTATGTACTTAGACTCAATTGCATACTCTATATTCTTACTATCCCTCATATGGTCAGAAATCAATCTTCCTCAAGTTGATTTTCTTTCCTTAATTATCCCTGTTAGTATCCGTTAAGTATTAATTCCTTGACTAAAGGGAAGTACTTGTATTAATGGGATTCTGATTGTGATTATTTCCATATTATGTTAAAGCTTTACTTGTTACCTTGTTTTCTACTCGTTTTCAAAGCTATAAATACCTTATCCTCTCAGCTCTAAACAGAGGAACAACTGAGTTCAAAACACACACTTACACATTCAAACTCTCTTTCTTTCTCTACTACTTGTGCTACCGCCTTGTCTGGTCGGCTGAAAGCCAAGGCTAGACTGTGGAATTCTGATTGCTTTAGTTTTCTTTTCTTGCACTTTGCTTCTTCAACTGGTATGTCCCTAGTTTAAATTCTGAAACTCAACCCTATGTGTTCCCTTGTTGTCAATCACTGTCTCTTTCTGCACTGACTTAATGGCTCATGCTGTTGCACTTTTTGTTTACTGCTTTACTCAGCATGCTTAAAATTCTGCCCTCTTTTGTTCAAATGTAATTAGTATGTTTACTTGTTCCTACTTATGTCCCTTAACTAGCACGTCTTCTAATGTACTTGATTCATGACTAATTATGTGTTTCTGTTTTGGGTCCTCTATGTCCCCAACCCCTACTCCCCTGTTTGTAACTGCTGAAGCATGTACTTGGGGTCGCTAGTGAAAAGGGATGGAAAATATGCATGCTATAGTTGTTAAAGGATAGAAAGCATGTTATTTGGTTTATATTCCTAATTGTGCAATAGAAACCATGTTTAGGATTCATTATGCATTAGAAATCATGCTCTTAGGACCTTTGTTTCTTGCTTCAGCACTTCATTCATTAGTCCATGCTTTATGTCTATCACTTAGAAATCCTGCTCCTAGGGCAATAACAACTATTTTGGTATAAAAAGCTGTTATTTCAAAAATCCTGCAACTATTATGTACACTCAGAAATCATGCCTTAGGGACTCTGCCATTTGCATGTGCATATTAGATATCATGTCCTACGATTCTATTTGCATTTCGTTTAAAGCGCCTAGTTGATTACTGATTCATGAAAAGGTAGCAAAGTAATAATTTTTCACATTGTGATGCTTCTGAATAAAATTGGTAACCATCTCTGCAACTAGAACAACATGTTTTAGGTAAATAAAAATAATCTCCAAATTGTCTTAATGACTTGGAACAACTGCCGCATCTCGCTTTGTGCCTAGGCAAGCCTTAGGTAATAACTTTAATAAAACTGGAACTGCTTTTGTTTAATTATCAACTGTTAAAATCAGTAGGCAAAACCTGATTCGTACTTCTTTTCTGAGTCATGTGATAAATCTGGTTATGATGTTATCGCTCAAACACCTTGCTTTAAGATTTTAAATTCAGACCTTAACTGCGTATAAGTCATGCTGTCTATGTGCATTATCTGCGGAGGTATACATGAGCCTTCTACTTGCTTATATGTTTCCCCCTCTAAATGCAGTCTTATATGTTTTGTATGTCGATTTAGTATTTTTGCCTTTGAACCTGAGGGTCTGCCTAGAACCTCCATCTTATAGGAATAGGAGTCCTAAATTCCTCCGGGACTGATAGGAAGGGACGGGTAACAGTATGCAATAAGAATTGAGACCAGCCCTCGCTTTAATTAACTTCACGGGCGGGAAAGGGTAGATATGGATATGATTACCGGTGCGCTAATACCACGTGTATCCCCTTTTTTGATGAGTGTCATACCGGGTATTTCATTGATGTGATCCACACTACAAACAAACCTAGGACCACTTTACATTCATAAGCATGCTTAGATTATAACTCTTTTCAAAACCTTGCTTTTATTAATCGTTTTTAAAACGCTTGTGTATTTTAACCTAAATCCCTTGCTATGTGAGCCTTACTTATCTACTTGCTAATTGCACAAATTCACAAAAAAACTGTCTGGCCGGGAACCACACTAGTGGATCCTGAGGGGTGCCTAACACCTTCCCCTTAGGATAATTTCAAGCCCTTACCCTATCTCTGGTTATCAAACGTAGTTGTAGATTAACCCTGTAGGTGCCCTAACGCACCTTAAAAATCATTAGGTGGCGACTCTTTAAAAAATGCAATACCCAATTCCCAAAAGGAAATGAGTCATTACACCTCCATGAATGTCGAAACCGGGACTCCTCTCCGCGGAGGGAAAAAGGGGGCGCGACGTATACTTATTTACCTCGAAATACGAGTAACAATTAAACTTGTAATGTAGTTATAAGGATATGTGATCTAATTCAATGCCAATTGATAAATAGCTAGATAAATAAAGGAATTAAACGATTTAAATGGATCAAACCCTTGTAATTGTAAGTTATCGACCCCGATCTGGATTAGACTCAAGATCAAGTGACAAGAATAGTAAGAGTAACGAGAATAACACGAATAATATGAACTGTAAGAACAGCCAGGAATTAAGAGTAAGTAAAAGAGCAGAGTGCTTGTATTTCTCAGTAGCAGCGTAAGGGATAATTTGTGTATGATGATAATGATGATGATATGCTCCAAACAAATGAACAGGATTCCTCTTTATATAGTAGAGGAATAAGGTATGACTCTAATTTCGGAAGTAAAATACATGATTGATATCATTAACCGTTAATAGTTCTATCGGTCCCAAGATTATCGCCGAGATCGGTGGTCGATCGTGGATATCTCGCGATCCTATTACTGTGGTGTCGATTTAGCCTGATCTCGATCCCTTAGTCTTCATATTCTCTAAGACCGAACTTGCTTCGATATCGGCTCACTCTCGAGACATACCCTCGAACCCGTAGAATCGGGTATCCTCGATTTTTACCGTATACAGATAGTCCCCACATTTCTTAGAATGAAATGATAAGAAACGACTTGAGTCTACGAGCTTCTTTGCTTGTTCCTCCCAAAATATCAAATATTCCAATATCCATTCTTCCTTGCTCACGAAAACAAAATGGCCAAAATATCTAAAATTGTTCTGCAAAGGGAAACCGCTTAGGTTCGGGCTAAGGAGCGCACCAAGTGTCGGTCTTAGAGGGAGACCTTTGAAGAAATCCATACTCGGGGCTTTGTTCGTTCGACCGAGATCGATGGGCCCCAAATGACCATTTGAACTAGATTTTGAGTAGCTCTTAGGCTTTATAGATAGTCCCCGAGTGAGAATTTGCTCGAACTCGGGTTAAGATAGCCCTTGGGCTTTTATGATCGAGTGAGGATTTGCTCGAACTCGAAGTATAGTTAGCTCTTAGGCTTTTTTATATTGGCCCTTAGGCTCTTTAAGTTGGGCCAATTCGGCCTCTAAAAACGGCTATAATTTTTTCCTCTTTTCGGCTAAAAGACTTGGTGAAAATTTCTTTATGCCTTAGCATGTGTTTTTTGTACCCGTTGGGTTTTTTGAGGGTTCAACGATCGGAACCCAATTTTTCCTCCACTCGTTTGTGTTAAGATAATTTAAAACCTCTTGAGGCTTTTTCGAAGGCTGATATTATCGAAGCCTTTAAATTATTCGAGGGATGACTTTATCGAAGCCATTTTTTGTTTGCATTGCCGAGGGTAGCCTTATTTAACCGGTTTCTCGAAGTGCTTGAAGGCCTTTATTTTATGGCGGAAGTCGGACGTCTCCGAGTTGCATTATTTCGGTCGTAGCCCTTGTATATGACCGTAGTCTTTAATATGGTCGTAGCCTTCGGTTATGTCTCTTGGATTTGTTTCCCGATAATATTTCAAACTTGTTTGAAATGTTAGTCCCCGAGTGTGATGGCCTTGGCCTGTATGTCGGGTGGTGCCTCTTTGAGGTCTTATTATTTCGATCTTAGATAGCTCGAGTAGGTAGTCCCCAAGTGTTCAAGGTATGCATGCACTTGGGTTAAGATAGCCCTTAGGCTTTTATGATCGAGTGAGGGTTTACTCGAACTCGAAGTAAAGTTAGCCCTTAGGCTTTATATGTAGTCCCCGAGTGAGAGTTTGGTCGAACTCGGGTTAAGATAGCCTTGGGCTTTTGTATTTGTTACGGATTTCGGATGTCTCCGATCCGCGTTAATTTGGTCGTAGCCTCTTTAGTTCGGAACTTGCCCTTTGGGCTTATCTTCCATTTCACTTCGAGCTTGCCCGAAGTGTCAGAACCGGAGTGGGGTGGCCGTGGCCACGTAAAGTCGAGGATTGCCTTTAAGGTCTTACGGTCTCGAAAAGCTAGTAGTTTGATTCTGTTTGCTTTTGGGACAGCAGTCCTCAAGCATGGGTCAGTTGTTCGAATTTCCGTCTTGGTTGGCCCTTAAGCCTGTTTACACAATAGATCAAGAGTATAAAATATGAGAATTTTCTAAAGGCAGGGGATATCGGCAAGGGAAAATACTTCTCTTAATAGATGATTATACATGCGCGCATGTTTGATGTTAGGGCCCGAGTAACCTATACGGGCACGGTTCATCTGACCGTTTGACCCTTACAACATTTTCCTATCGAGACCCCGCTGTCACGAAGTGATTTCCTTGCAACAAAGTAGACATTCGAGGGTAATATCCCCCAGTACTCGAGGCTTATTGTAGGGAACCCCGGATACTGTTGAATTGCTTTAAGTTAGTATGAACAATTAAGTTAGCACGAACAATGGTTGCCTCGTTAAAAACCACGCCGGAAAAACCCATTTAGGACAAAAACCGGTCCAAAGGAAAAAGAGTGCAACACGTGCTTTAAAATCCAAAGCTTCGTGTCGATCCTTGTCGATAGGCTGCAAGTGTTAGTCGAAAAAATAGAAACGATTGGACTGGGGTCGTACCTTTATTCGGATTTTGGATACTTAACGTGATCTTCTTTGGTATCAAGCCCCCGTGAATTTCGACCTCGATCATTTCTCCTCTCATCTCGTGCGAAGCTTTACCCGGATCCGCTGCCTCTATGGTCTCCATTGTACGGTTGATATCGATCTCTATTCGACCTCGGCCCTCGATCGATATCCCTTTTGATCCTATCCATGGACCTGCTAGGATAAACGGACCCCGAAGGAGTCCCAGTTGATCATCCTCGACCCTAATCTTCGACTGATACCGATTATGTATGTCGGCCCAAGTGGCAGCGGGTACTCGATTAAACTTTGCTTCAACTGCTGTGAAGCTATGGAACTCCGAGCGTTGAGACCTTGAGTGAGAGCTTGAACAGCCCCGTCATCGGTGGCCGGGGGCAAATCCATTCTCTCCGCTTGGAATCGAGATACGAATTCCCTGAGCATCTCGTTATTTTTCTGCCTTACCTTGAAAAGGTCCGACTTTCTTGTTGCAATTTTAATGGCTCCGGCGTGTGCCTTTACAAAGGAATCTACAAGTATAGCAAACGAATCAATAGAATTAGGGGGTAAGTTATGATACCATATTAAGGCACCCTTCGATAGAGTCTCCCCGAATTTCTTCAGCAGTACAGATTCGATTTCGTTATCTTCCAAGTCGTTTCCCTTTATGGCGCACGTGTAAGAATAATGTGCTCATTTGGGTCAGAGGTTCCGTTGTATTTAGGTATATCGGGCATACGGAACTTCTTTGGGATGGGCTTCGGAGCGCGCTCGGAGGGAACGGTTTTTGTACGAACTTTTTGGAATCCATTCCTTTTAAGATTGGTGGTGCCCCCGGTATTTGATCGACTCTGGAGTTGTAAGTTTCCACCTTCTTGTCGTTGGCCTCTATTTTCTTTTCTCCCGATTCTATTCTCTTAGTAAGCTCCTCGAGCATCCTCGTTATAACAGGATCGGTTGTCAAAGTATTATCACCCGATCTTTCAGGCACTGGCTCGGTACGGAGAGTAACTTCTTGTTCGACCCTATTTGGTGCCCCGTGCTGATTTTGCAACTGGGCAATGGCGTTTTGTTGGGCTTGTAGCATTTCAAATATTACTTGGAGACTGACTCCTTCGTCTCCTCTGCCATGTGTACCTCGACCGCCAGTTCGACCCTCTCTGCATACGCTTCCTTCGGGGTCTGCGCCTAAATCCGCATCCAAAGCAACATGAGAACTGACATCAATTGGGTTGACGGGCGGTGCTCCTCCGAGGTCAGCCTGTGGCACCTCGACTCCAGGGGCGATAACATCCTCGTTTTCTCCATTGAGTCTGAGGCCGTTGTCGCCGTGTGTAGATGCGTTTTGTGAGTTTGACATGATTCAACCTGAAAACAAAATTCTTGACAAGAAATAAATGTAAAATAGTGTGTTATACCAGAATTAGCACTGAACAATCACTATTATCTTTAGCCCCACAGTGGGCGCCAAACTGTTTACCTCGAAATACGAGTAACAATTAAACTTGTAATGTGGTTATAAGGATACGTGATCTAATTCAATGTCAATTGATAAATAGCTAGATAAATAAAGGAATTAAACGATTTAAATGGATCAAACCCGTGTAATTGTAAGTTATCGACCCCGATCTGGATCAGACTCGGGATCAAGTGAAAAACAGTAAGAGTAACAATAATAACACGAACAATATGAACAGTAAGAACGGCCAGGAATTAAGAGTAAGTAAAAGAGCAGAGTGCTTGTATTTCTCAGTAGTAGCGTAAGGGATAATTCGTGTACGATGATAATGATGATGATATGCTCCAAACAAATGAACATGATTCCTCTTTATATAGTAGAGGAATCCTAAATAAGGTATGACTCTAATTTCAGAAGTAAAATACATGATTGATATCATTAACCGTTAATGGTTCTATCGGTCCCGAGATTCTCGCCGAGATCAGTGGTCGATCGTGGATATCTCGCGATCCTGTTAGTGTGGTCTCGATTTAGCCTGATCTTGATCCCTTAGTCTTCATATTCTCTGAGCCCGAACTTGCTTCGATATCGACTCACTCTCGATACATACCCTCGAACCCGTAGAATCGGGTATCCTCGATTTTTACCATATACAATACTTGGACTGATAGGTGATGATGAAATTAATCGAGATACGTATAAATTAATTTGAATATTGTCTTTATGAAAACTTATATATTCGATAATACTTTTAAAGGATCCGACTAACGTACACAAAAACAAAAACTACCTAAAATCTAGTCCTAAAAACATCTGTCACATGACTTTATCACGTGTTCACACACTTTCACTATCAGAAGAATCTTTCTTTTTCCGTTAAATTCATTTCTTCACTCGGCGGCCTACCTCTTCTCTTTCTCCGTTGGCCGTCCGACGGAATCTCTCTTTAAAAACCCTAAATTATGTAAATTAATTACCCCAAAATTTCCTTTTTTCCTTTCAGATTTTATTAAATCTCTAAATTATTTCATTTCCCCATGGATTTCGTGGAACTGGAGGCAATTGAAGGTCTCCGGTGGTCATGGAATTCATGGCCAATTTCAAAATCCGAATCTTCAGCCCTAATTATCCCTTTATCAATTATGTCCAATCCGTTAATGCAATTTAACGAGCTCCCTATACTTAATTACGATCCTGTTATTTGCTCTCAATGCGGTGCCGTGTTAAACCCTTACGCCCGTGTCGATTACGTGTCGCGAATCTGGAATTGCCCGTTTTGTTACCGGAAAAACCCGTTTCCGAGATCGTACCTCGGAATTAACGAAAATAATGTGCCAGCTGAGCTTTTCCCGACTTATAGTACTGTTGAATATCATTTGGGTAAAAAGGGTTTGATCCAAAACCCGAATTCCAGCTCTAATTTTGGAAATGTGTCGATGTTATCAAAAATGCCTTCATTTTCGAGCTTGGATTGGGCGGGTTATGTGCTTGGCCCGGCATTTGTGTTTGTGGTTGATGCCTGTACTAGTGACGAGGAGCTTAGGGTGGTAAAAAATGAGCTACTTCATGTGATTGCTCAATTGCCTGAAACTGCATTGGTTGGGTTGGTGGTGTTTGATTCAATGGTTAGAGTTCATGATCTCGGGTTTGGAGAGTGCTGTAGGGTTGTGATGTTCCACGGTGAGCGTGAGCTTTCGTCTGAGCAGGTAAAATGTGGATTTTAGTTATATACACTGACTATGTAAAGACGGTAATTGGTTATAACAAGCTCATACTTTGTTTATTAGGTTATTATACATGCTTGAAAGAAAGAGTTACCTACTATGGTAGGTTAATCTTACTTGATGGTTTAAAAAATCTTTACATTGTCACTGCATAGAACTTAAATCCTGAATGTGAAATATCATCCAAGTCTTTGCTAATGGGGTTATCCAGTTCAATTTACTATCTAGTTCAATTCACTAATATATCCAATTTATCGATAGTGAGCTACTTTTGAAACGCATAAATTCTGATGAAATATAGCATATCACGTATTATAGCAAAAATGACACAATTTAAAATGTGTAAGCTTCCCAAATGTTTTATGCATCAGAAAGCAACATGAGAATTTTTTGTATTAGTGCTGTTATGCATGTTGCGTGCTTGCCTTTGAGTTGTAGCTGTCTGATTGAACCTTGATGAAGTAGGGGACACGCTGATAATTTCTTTCAATGAGAAATGGGAAATATACAAGGAATGAGCCTTTGTGATTCTCGGAATTTGTGAAAGAGAATAAAAAAGAGGAACCTTTGGGTATGGTGGGGATGTGCACTCTACTTTTAAGGAGGATAAGAATACTACGCATTAGGTTTTTTAATCTGTTTTTTCTGTCAGCAAAGAAGTGTCAAATGAAAGTTGAAGGGTTGCCATTTTGAAGTTCCTGGTTTTGCAGATGAATATATGGTTCACTTTTTATCTGTACAGAACATGATATTTGCCGTTATAACTAGTATCGTCAGCTGGGCCTGTTTTCTCCAATTTGTATAGTGCATTTGATCAACTGATCATAGAATTTATGGTCAAACAATGGTATTCGAATATATGTTATGATGAGAGACACGCAAGAGGTAGTTAGCTTAAGAGGAAGTGCTTTGGTGTCTTAGGTAGCCTTGTAGCCAACAAGGCTATGCATTTAGTAGATTGAGATGTATTTATAGCTTCTCCTTCTACAACTTTATATTGGTGTCATTTTGATTAGGGATCTCATTGGTATAACATATCTATGCCTTAATTCTAGTCTAAAACTTTGTGCTAACTAATGAATATGTACCTAACATAATTAAATATTCTTTTGGGACATTAAAGTGCTGCAGAGCTCCTTATAACAGTTGCAAATTTGGCAGCTTACCCTATACACCATCTTTCATGACATATAACCACCTAAACATTTAAAAGGTAGCAACTAATCCCTTCCGACAGTTCTTAACTAAGGTCAATGTCAACTTTGAGAGAATTATCGGAGATTCCAGTTTCTCCTATACTCTTCTTCTTGTCATGCTCACCATTTTGGAGTACCAAGTCAGCTACTTCATTAGTTTTCCCCTTTATTTTTTCTTATGTTTTTTCTTTTCTCTTCTTTTCTTTAGAATTACTTACTCAATTCTTCATATTTTTCCCTAACCCCAAGGTCTAATTTCACTTCGTGTGCTTCCTCGTTATTTTCTGCTTTCCCCCACTTTATTTATGTTACTTCGACCCTACTTTAATGAGTATATGCTCCTTCAACATCCTCTTTACTATTACCCTACAACTCTTTCTCTTCCTTGGCGCCACCTCATTCTTTTTCATATCTCTTCCAGTCCTCTTTTATTGACAGCCAGCAGGACACCCCACCTGCACAGGCTGGCAAAAACTTATTTTCCAGCAACTTATCCATTTTTTTCTATTTTTCTTATTTTTAAATTTGTAATTTTTTGTTGGTTGGTGGTGGTAGTGGTGGTCGGGATTGTTTCCTTCTTCTTCTTCTTCATTGGGACAAAGAGAATTGGCCAGAGAAGCAATGCCTAACAAGAGTAGGAGTTGAAGAAATAAAGAGAAAGCACAAAAAGATAAAACCCGAATGATGGAAAAAAAGATGGAGAAGCAATGCATTTGAAGCTCTAGACTGATGCTTAGCAATGTTGGTCTGTAGTTGAGTACAAAGACAACAAAACAGGAAAACAGTATTCGTACTGCACCCTTAGACTTAATTCTGCTTAGTGAAAACTAATGCAATGGAACAGTTGCTTCTTGTTTGTAAGTTCAAAGGTTTGCTGCCAAAAATGTTCTTATAAGGGGTTAGTTAGTTTCGAGATGTATTTTCTTCGCTTGGTTGACGGCTAGGGGTGATTATGTCAGCCGAAAACTTGAGGAAGAGGAGGATTACATATGCTAGCTTTTGCTTCATCATGTCCAAACAATTTGGAGATGACATGTATAATCTCTTACTGCATTCCCAGGTAGCATCACGTTTGTGGTGGAGCTTTTAAGATGGTTCGAAATACAATGGGTTATGCCGGGTATGGGTGAAGGATGCACTATTAGAAGTTATGTCGGTAGTATGAATAGAAAGAAATAGGAGAGCCTTTGAAGGGAAAAAGCTTGATTTTGTACACGAGGAATAGCCTCCTGGTAAATAAAGAAAGACGTACGTGCAACCATGAGGTTCCTATTTGTATAGAAGATTGTGTGTCTTTTGAAGAGAAACATATCTACGGTAGATTCTTTACTTTTTGGTATACCTCTCATGCACGTCTTTACCATTATCAATTAAATTATACTTGTAAAAAAAGGGGTTATGTAGTTCAAGGCATTAGATGCCAAAAATTCTTAGTTTAATTGTATGTTGCCTAAGCTCACAATAATTAAAGGGCTTTGGAGCAGTTAGTGTTTGTGGATAACCAATTTTTCTGATCAATATCTGAACCATAAAAAAAGTAATAGCATTAAATTGTCAGCTTCAAGCAGATTAACCAATCAAATTAAAGTAAGGTACCTCTTTGTAACTTGTTCAGTGCCTTCCCCCCCCCCCCCCCCCCAAACACATACACACACACAAAAAATAAACATAAAAAAATTAAAAATAAAATAGAATTAATTGCAAAGAAGATAAGTGCCCGAACCGCAATTTATAGAAATTTGTTGTGCATTAAATTTTAATCATTTTCCATGTGTTTTTCTGTATCATCAGACCAAGCAACTCCTGGGAATTCATCATGTGAAGTACCAAGCAGGAAAGGTGCCTATGGCTCCAAAACAGGGATTCCTGATACCACTATCAGAAGGGGAGTTCAGCATCACATCAGCAATTGAAGATATCCAATCATCAGCACAGGTTATGCAAGGGCATAGACCTTTTCGAGCTACAGGAGTAGCAGTATCAGTTGCTGTCGGACTACTAGAAGGATGCTTGGTCTCTGCAGGTTCACGTATCATGATCTTTACCTCAGGGCCAGCAACAATTGGCCCAGGGATGATCGTAAGCTCTGATCTTGGCAATGCCATTAGAAATCATCGAGACATCGGTAATGGTTATGCTGCTTACTACAAGAAGTCCAGTGAATTCTATAAGCAGATATCAATAAGATTGTCTAATTCATCCATTGCACTTGATCTCTTTGCTTGTTCATTGGATCAAGTTGGAGCAGCTGAGCTTAGAGCTCCAGTTGAAAGCTCAGGGGGGTTCATGATGTTAACAGAGTCATTTGACTCGGACCAGTTCAGAAAGTGTTTACGTCACATATTTAGCCATGACGAGGCTGGTAATTTGAAAATGTGCCTTGATGCAACTGTAGAGATAGTAACAACAAAGGATGTTAAAATTTGTGGGGCTCTTGGTCCATGTGTTTCTCTGCAGAAGAAGAATGGTTCAGTCAGTGACAAGGAAATTGGCGAGGGAGGTACCTATACATGGAAATTGGGGGCACTTACTAACAAAACGTGCATTGCCTTCTTTTTTGAAGTAGGGGATGAACAGAAAGCCCAGCCTAGCTCTGCATTTTTCATACAGTTCATAACACACTATAGATATGGAAACACGGGAATTCGAAAGAGGGTGACCACTGCTGCAAGAAGGTGGGTTGGGAACCACTCTCCGGAAATTGCTGCTGGCTTTGATCAAGAAGCAGCAGCTTCAGTGATGGCTAGGCTTGCCATTCATAGAGCAGAGAGCAATTTTTCTCAAGATGTTGTGCGGTGGCTAGATAAATGTTTGATACGTTTTGCTTCAAAGTTTGGGGATTATATCCAGGAAGACCCCTCATCATTCCGTCTCGCGACTAATTTATCCCTTTTCCCACAGTTCATGTATTATTTAAGGAGGTCTCAGTTTATTGATGTCTTCAACAGCACTCCAGACGAGGCTGCTTTTTTCCGGCTGTTGTTGAACCGTGAGGGGGTAGTTGGCTCACTTATTATGGTCCAGCCAACCCTTTTCCAGTACTCATTCGAGGGTCCCCCTATCCCCGTTCTTTTGGACATCTGCTCCGTCTCTCCAGATGTTATCTTGCTCTTTGACTCCTACTTTTATGTGGTTATTCATTATGGCTCTAAGATTGTACAATGGCGTAAACTTGGCTATGACAAGGATCCAAGCCACGACAGTTTCCGCAAACTGTTAGAAGCTCCAGAGATTGATGCAGAGCAACTGGTATCGGAAAGGATTCCTGTGCCAAAGCTTATAAAGTGTGATCAGCATAGTAGTCAGGCTAGGTTTCTCCTTGCCAAGTTGAATCCATCGGTTACACACAACTCAACATACACAGAAGGCAAAGAGCTTATATTTACGGACGAACTGAGTCTACAAGTTTTTATTGAGCACTTGCAAACTTTAGCAGTGCAGGGTTGATTTTGAGTGTTGTATAGAGAGAGTTAGTTGTTTAAGTAGTTATACAGAAGCGTTGTTGTACATTAGAAGTTAGAACCAATGTAAAATGTATCTTCGGCATTTTGATGTTTTTTTCTTTTGGTGAAAAGAAAAGTAGCATTTCCCGCTGCCTTGGGTACGAGAAGTTCTAATATCATTTATGGTTTTTCTCATAAAACATGGAAGGGGACCTAAAATTTTCTTGGCCACACAAATATTTGGGACAGAGGGAGTAATAGAAGACGGGAAGAGGGAGAGATCCTTGTCGAGTTGAACATCGCCTTAAATTGGAATGGAGAGAGTAGTATATTTATACTGTGGAAAAGTTTTATTATGTTGTATATCAACTCCAAATAATCCACTTTTTACGCGGTGTGCACTCAGATTAGTTAGAACCTTAATGCAGGTAGCGAACACTAGGTGAGAAATCGGAAAAAGCTTCAAAATAATTGACATTTAAGTTTAGTAGTTGAGACCTAGACTTCATTTATGTTGACTTGTATAGTTGTATGGTACCAAATGGTTTCGAGTATTTTCAGTAATATGTTGATTTTCAGTTTTTGGCCTTTCCAATGAAGAAAATTAGGTGCATATAGCCAATGGTAGTGTCCGAGTGGAGTTAGCTGTATATTGCAGATCAGGAATCAGAAGATGGCTGCGTATCTTTATAGTTATATTTCCTGTTTTTTATTCTCTATTTATATGATAGTAGTGTCTGGCCATCTGGCATGCACTTTAACTATTTCATTGGCGAAAGCAAAATTTTTACTAAAGGGATTCATAATATTACAAAATAAACACACAAAGAAGCTAAGAGGATTCGACATCTAATATGTATAAATAAAAATATAGGGACCTTGACGGGTAAGTCTATAGAGCTGGCGAAAATTCTCCAGAAGAGGAGGGTCAATATAGCGTGTGTGCAGGAGACTAGGTGGGTAGGATCGAAGGCGAGGAATGTAGACGGGTATAATTGTGGCTCTCCGGAGTTGTGAAGGGCAAGAACGGAGTATGCATTTTGGTGGATAGGGAGCTTAGAGAGTCGGTGGTCGAGGTTAGACGGGTGAATGACAGATTGATGGCGATTAAGGTAGTAGTTGGAGGGAGCACTCTGAATATCATTAGCGCTTACGCGCCGCAAACGGGCTTGGACGAGGAGGTCAAAAGGCGCTTCTGGGAGGCGCTAGATGAGGTGGTACGGGGCATTCCGCTTACGGAGAAGCTATTCATAGGAGGGCATTCCAGTGGTCATATTGGGTCGTCTGCCGATGACTATGGTGAGCTGCACGGTGGCTTCGGCTTTGGCCATAGGAACGGGGGTGGTACCTCACTGTTGGATTTCGCTAGAGCTTTTGAGTTGATGATCATGAACTCTATGTTTCCGAAGAGGGAGGAACATTTGGTTACATTCCGGAGTATGGTGGCTAAGACTCAGATTGACCATCTCCTCCTCAAGAGGTGTGATAGGGGGTTGTGTGAGGATTGCAAGGTGATCCCGAGTGAGAACCTCGCAACTCAAGATAGGCTCCTGGTGATGGACGTCGGTATCTCGATGAAGAAGAAGAAGAGGTTTGTACGGGGTCGGTCGAGGATCAGGTGTGGAGCTTTGCCTAAGGATAATGCGCGGGAGTTAGAGGGGCGACTGATGTCTATGGGTGCCTGGAAGAGTGGTGGGGACGCTAGCGCTATGTGGACGGCGATGGCGAACTGTATAAGGGAGGTAGCAAGAGAGGCAGTGGGAGTTTCGAAAGGTTACTCTGGCGGGCACCGAGGCGACTGATGGTGGAATGACGTGGTCCAAGGTAAAGTGGAAGCCAAGAAAGCGGCTTACATAAAGTTAGTAGAGAGCACCGACGAGGATCAGAGGAGAGCGAACAGAGAAAGATATAAGGAGGCTAGGAAGGAGGTGAAATTAGCGGTCACAGAGGCTAAGACTGCTGCATTTGGTCGGCTGTATGAGGAACTTGGGGGCAAAGGTGGGGACAAGAAGTTATTTTGGTTGGCCAAAGCGAGAGAGAAGAAGGCTCACGACCTAGATCAAGTGAGGTGCATCAAAGACGAGGACGGTCGAGTATTGATGGAAGAGGCCCAGATTAGGCAAAGATGGCAGTCATACTTTCATAAACTTCTGAATGAAGAGGGGGATGGAAACATCGTGTTAGGGCAATTGGGGAACTCCGAGAGTCACTGCAACTTTAGGTATTGTAGGTGCATCAAGGTTGAGGAGGTCGTGGGTGCGATGGGTAAGATGAGTCGGGGTAAAGCGACCGGACCAGACGAGATTCTAGTAGAGTTTTGGAGATATGCGGATAGAGCAGGCTTGGAGTGGCTGACTGGGTTGTTTAATGTTATCTTCAAGACGAAGAGGATGCCTGATGAGTGGCGGTAGAGTACAATGGTTCCGGTGTACAAGAACAAAGGTGATATCCAGAATTGTAACAACTATAGGGGTATCAAGTTACTAAGTCATACCATGAAAGTTTGGGAGAGGATGGTGGAAGGGAGGATAAGGAGGGCGGTGTCTATATCGGTAAACCAGTTCGGGTTCATGCCGGGTCGTTCTACTACGGAAGCTATCCACCTTATCAAGAGGTTGGTGGAACAATACAGGGATAGGAAGAGGGATTTGCGTATGGTGTTTATTGACCTAGATAAGGCGTATGACAAGGTCCCCAAGGACGTCCTTTGGAGGTGTCTGTAGGTGAAAGGTGTGCCGGTGGCTTACATTAGGGCGATAAAGGATATGTATGATGGAGCTATGACTCGGGTTAGAACTGTGGGAGGTGACTCAGAACCTTTCCCGGTGGTTATGGGGTTACACCAAGGATCTGCGCTCGCCCCGTTCTTATTTGCACTGGCGATGGACGCACTGACATATCATATCCAAGGAGAGGTGCCATGATGTATGTTGCTCGCTGATGATATAGTCCTGATTGATGAGACGTGAGGCGGCGTTAATGGGAGACTGGAGGTATGGAGGCAGGCCCTGGAGTCTAAAGGTTTCAAGTTGAGTAAGACTAAGACGAAATTTATGAAATGTAAGTTCAGCGACGTGATGGGGGAAGAGGATGTGGAAGTCAGGCTTGACTCACAGGTCATCCTCAAGAGAGAAAATTTTTAAGTACTTAGGGTCAATTATCCAGGGAGATGGGGAGATCGACGGAGATGTTACGCACCGTATTGAGGTGGGTAGATGAAATAGAGGTTAGCATCTGGCGTCCTGTGTGACAAGAATGTGCCACCGAAACTCAAAGGTAAGTTCTATAGAGCGGTGGTCAAACCGGCCATGTTGTATGGGGCTGAGTGTTGGTCAGTCATGAATTCACATATCCAGAAGATGAAAGTAGCAGAAATGAGGATGTTGAGATGGATGTGTTGGTACACTAGGATGGATAAGATTAGGAATGAAGATATTCGGGACAGGGTGGGCGTGGCTCCGGTGGATGACAAGATGTGGGAAGCGCGGCTTAGATGGTTTGAACACGTGTAGAGGAGAAGCCTAGATGCCCCGGTTAGGAGGTGTGAGCGGTTGGCTTTGGTAGGTACGAGAAGTGGTAGAGGGCGGCCTAAGAAGTATTGGGGCGAGGTAATCAGACAGGACATGGCGCGACTCCAGATTTCTGAGGACATGGCTCTTGATAGGAAGGTCTGGAGGTCGAGCATTAGGGTTGTATGTTAAAGGGTAGTCGAGCGGTTTTCCTCTTTGTCCCGGTTTCCCTCTTTGTACCAACGAGTATGATAGTGTTTTGTCTAGCACTGCTAGCGATTTATATTGTGCTTCATACTTTTGCATAATATTTGTGTTACTGCTTTTCCATTTATTCGTTGTCTCTCACGTTGCTGATATTATTTTTCAGGTTTTGTTGTCACAGATCGATTGTCTCTGAGCCGAGGGTCTCCTGGAAACAGCCTCTCTACCCTCTCTGGGGTAGGGGTAAGGTTTGCGTACACTATACCCTCCCCAGACCCCACTGGTGGAATTCTATTGGGTTGTGTTGTTGTTGTAAAAATATAATCTTATGTGGGTGAAGGGGTTCGGCTGAACTCCCTTCAGCCCACCTAGTTCCGCCCGGCTTACTATACCTTGCAATAGTATTGATACAAAATCACTTTGTCCACTAAGTGCCTATTTTTCAAATTCTTAGTATGCGCATCTATTAATGTGACACTGAGGTTGAGTGTTAGTTTCAAATCTATGTTGAAATAAGTGATTGTCATTAGCGTTATAACAATGCTTACAAATTGGTTGATGTAAGAGTTCTGTCAAAAGAAGAAAAGAATATATTTGTTGCGGAGAGAATCTCAGGTTAGTGGTTCACGTAAATGCTTATTTAGTCTTAGCATATTCCTTATTCATCTTGATAATATGAAAAAAGATGGATATTGATATTAATTTAATACTAGTCTCTATACGCGTGCGTTCCTTATTTAATACTATTTTTCACGTCTTGGAATTCAAATCGAAAACTAAAAGAAATTCTTCAATTTTGTACACTAATTATTTTGATTTTAATACTTTGAAAATATCTGACTATATACAATTGAACTAACTTTCTTCAATTCTAAGGTATTTGTTCCACGTTTAGCTAGAGGAAAATTTGAAATATTTAGTTTTAGGATTCACTTTTTCTTATTCATTCATAATTCTACTTCTTCCACTATTAAGTCCTTGTTCTATTAATACTCTTCATCCTAACGTGTCTATTTTCAGTTGTGTCCTTCCATTATAAGTTCTTGTCAAAATTAATATAAATAGTTAAGGGTATAAAAGTCGATTAATATTTTAAGGATATTTTAGTCACTCAATATTTAGTACGAAACATTCGTGCTTTTATAATAACATAGATAGATTTTTTCCGTAAGCTTTTATTCCAATAAAAGGATTCCTAACTCAATACTATTATTTTTTATTTTTCATAAAAGATATTCGCTTTAATCTGAATTTCACATCGAAAAATATCACTTTCGAGGATAAAGATCTTGATATGAAAGATCATTTCATACTAAGAACTCGAACCAAAGACCTTTCAAATTAAGGGACTATAATAAAAACTTTAAAATAGTGAAACAACCAAATTAATAGTCAACAAAATAAGAAAAGGACAAGACATGCAGATCAATTAGGAGTCAATTAGGAGAAAACGACAAGATGACAAGTCAAGGCATTCATTTGAAATGAAATACTTGTATAATTAAGTCGAAACCTATTCTAGTTTGACCTCACCCTGTTGATTACTTATTTGTTAATGATGATTATTGACCTAAGTAAAGATAGAATCTAAGTCCTTAAATACCTTCCCTACACAAAACTGTGGTTCCAAATGAAAATTGATAAAAAGAAGTCGGGCCCATTTGAACATGTTATAAAAACTTTGAGAAAATAACAAAAATGGTCCTTTATATTTGGAAGTAGGTCTAAAATAGTTCCTTAAATATACATATGAACTGTTTTGGTCCTTAGATTTGTCTCGTTTCAAATATTTAACAAACTCTAGTTATTACATTTAATGGAAATTGTCAAAAAAATTAACCGAAATTCACATTTGGAGATGAAGTATGTTAATTTTTACTATTGTTGGTCTATTCATGAAGTTTGATGTAATTTTTTAAGGTGCAATTTCTATTACTTTTGTCTAATTTTTTGTATTTGCTAGTATAATTTTTTATGCAACTGAAATTTGATGGAAATTTCGTGATGTTTTTGATTAATTTTTTTTTTATAATCCTAATCTACAATTGTTAAATATTTAATAAAAATCAAATACTAACTTTTGATAAACATAAATAGGGTAGGGCAAATTGGTGCTAACGTATTCCGTGTTCATATAGGGTCTGAGAAGAGCCGCATCCCAAGGATATGATATAGACAGTCTACCCTAATATAAACTTTAGTAGTTGCTTTCACGGCTCGAACTAGTGACCTACATGTCAGATAAACATAAAAGGAGCAAAATTTCTTAAGAGTATATTTAAGTGGCTATATTAAATATACCAAAACAATAGGGACAAGTTTTGCCATTTTCTGGCCCGAAAACGAAATTCAAATACTAACAAAAAGGAATTTGCTTTTTCACAAAAAGAGGTATACAATAGAACAGCAAAAATAAAGCTTCTTCTCAGTTTTCCTCATTCATCAAAATACAGATTCTTCCTCTCTCTGCATATATAGCGATGTGATCTTTATAGATTTTCCTCATACTCTTAGAAACCCTAATCAGTTCATTCAATTAGGGTTTGTAAAAAAGCAACAGAGCAAAGTATTTAATACACATTCATATCATACACATACAAATTACAAAATAAAAAAAAATTGGCATATACATATGTTGAGTAAATTTATAGAATATTGAAATTGAGGTTTTTTGGGTAATGGTTAATGGTGATGGGTCGAGAAGTGGTGCCGGTGATGGATCCGGGTCAAGTAGTTGGGTTGAAGAAGAAAGGTACCGGGTCACGAAGTTGGCTCCTGATGGATGCTTCCGGTTTGGAGACTGTTTTAGATGTTGATAAGTATGCGATCATGCATCGCGTGCAAATTCACGCACGTGATCTTCGCATTCTTGATCCGCTACTATCTTACCCTTCCACTATTCTGGGGCGTGAAAGAGCTATTGTTCTCAATTTAGAGGTGATTTGTTTATTTTTTTCTTATTCATAATCTCGAATTATTTGCCTAATACTCCCTCCATCCCAATTTATGTGGCAAAATAGTTTGAATTGTTAAGTATTGTGACTTATTTTATGTAGTTTACAAACATGTAAATTTTATTTAATTTTTTCTTAAATTCTATGTCCGTCAAAACTAAGGAATTGTCTCTTGAAATCTGAACTGTGACATATAAACTGGGACAAAGGAATTACTTTTTATTTACATTTCTATAATATTGGCATGAGATAGATTTAAATGGAGTAATGTGGTTAGTGAAGATTCATATAGCTGACCCGAACTTGTTTGAGACTGAAACACATTAGTTGTTGTTGCTGGAATCCTGAATTATTGAGTATTTTATTATAATGGTGGTGTCCCTGCTGGCTTGAGGTATATTCCATTCAATCCCTGTTACCTCTTACCAGCAGCACAAATAGCGAGAAAGTATGCCTACCAAGACTAAGACTTAGGCAGATGAGAAGAAATATCCTAGTATTTTTGGCTTCCGATGGGATGTTAACTTATCTCGAATTATTGAGTATTTTTTTATGACGGCGGTGCTCGGGTTATATTCCATTGAGTAGCTGCTACCTTCCATCCGCACAGGTATTCGGTAACTCTGCCTACCAAGGTTTAGGCAGATGGAATGAAATCATCTAGTGTATTTTTTTGCCTCTGCTTGGATTTGAACTTACCTCTAGTTATTGAATATTTTTACCTTTCGGAGATTTATACATTTAGAAAATATACAGAGCTTCTAACACTTTTTATTTGTATTTGAATAATATTGGTATGCGATGATTTAAATTGAGTAATGTGGGCAGTAATTAGCTGACTGAACTTGTTTGAGACTGAGGTTTAGTTGTTGTTGGAATGAAACGGGTTGAATGCAGCAAAATGAATATTGAGAATTATAAAGCCGTCCTCAATTTTGTCACTGAGATGTAGTTGTTGGAATGTGCACTCCGTATTAGGAGATAATATGCAAAAGTTTTTGAAATTTGTTTCCTTTTTGTTTCCATAAATAACTATAGTAAATTAACTAATTAATTTTTTTCTTCTCCTTTCTGGTAAAAGACGGAAGCCAATTCATAGCTGCTTTTTCCCAGTTTGCTTTTTGGTTGACATTTTAACTTTGACTTTCATTTTTCATTTTCAAGTGTCTTGTTTACTGATCATTGCATCTTTTATTCTATTGTGATTAAGGGCAGCATATCAAGGCTATTATTACATCTGAAGAGGTAATTTATGTTCTTTTTGGTAAAGCTTCTTGTTTTCTGCACTTCTCTTTTACAAAGTTAGTTAAATTTCTAATAATTGTATTTATGGAGTCTATGGAACTACATTTTGTTTGTTTTCAAAGTGAGGATGCAGTCACTGATCTTGCCAATTCACTTGAGGTTTACTGTTTTAGTATACCGTCAATTTGCTGAATGATAGTTGTGCCAGCAGCTTCTCATTACTGAGACGATAGCATTTGTTGTGTGTTGCGAAATCTTGTGTTTGACTCTCATCATTTCATGTTAGGAGTTGGGACATCACAAGGGGTCAAAGACTGGATAACGACAATTTGTGTATCATCTTTTATCGTCCAGATGGAGAGGCTCACTTTTATTTGTGTATGAAGTAAAAAAAATGCTACCTTTTCCGTTTTCCTCTTGTCCCGTTCAATAATACTAGGACATGTACTTTTAAAAAATAATACAAGGAGGTGTAACTGTATTCTACATATGCTATTATAGGAAAAATGATAGCAGGATGCTATTACAAGCACTTTGTAGAAGTTGTAGCAGGATTTAGCTTCTGAATGTGTTTAAGTCTTTGTGAATGACATGCCGAAATCTTTCATTGAGAATATCACCTTGACTGGTCTTAACTTGTAAATCTCTATAGGATACTATCCGTATTTTTTATACCATCTAGACCTCATGCTCTCTAACCCTCATATTTTTATGGCATCTTTACTTTATTAGACCTAATTTTACGAGTGTAACGGGAGTGTTGTATATCATTGCGGTAAGAAGATTGTAAAAGTTGTCTTTGTCAACTTAGTCTCTCCTCCTATTTAAGGCATCCACTAATTTTGGTTACTTTCCTATCAACGAGCCTATGTCGAAACTATCTACTCGAATATGACTCTCTTGTGGTAGTTTCATTTTCTCATATGTCCAATAAGATGTGAAAGCCCTTTTTTGTAGCATCACACCCAGGTGTCTATATTGTGGGACTTCTTCACCCACAGTCATTCATGGTGTAGGAACCCTTGCTTATACTTTGTCCTTCCAGGCCCCACAATGTTATGGAACCTGTTGCTCATTTAACACTAAACCTGGATGCCGATATTCCAGTTAATTCAGAATTCATGAAATTCATCACAATTGGATTCATTAACACACAGAAACTCTCATCTTTTATATGGATTTTAGGATGGGCTATGTGTTTGGAAGCTCACACACAGGGAGCTCAGATAATTCATCATAAGTAGACTATTATTTTACTGGCCGGCATCTTGCTGCAACCATCCTTGTTTACATGGGTTTGGGACAATCTATGCTTTCCAAAACTCAGATAGGCAGTTGGGATTTTGTGCTGCGACTAAAATAATCCCTGCTTGAAAAATCTTGGTCAAAGTCTGAAATTGATTAAAATGTTCATTTGAGCTCAAAACTATATCATCTTCTGTTGTTTCTTTCCAAATGTCCTCTTTTTTCATTTCCAGAATTTGGTCATATACATGCTGGTCGGTCCACCATAGAGGAATACCAATAGGGTTATTCTTAGAAAAATGATTTTTATCTCCCGTTCCACTAAACCCTGAGAAAGTATGACAGCTTAGCTTCCTTTTCAAGACCGCAAAGTAGACTTTCCAACATTTAATTAGAGAAGTAGATATTCAACAAAAAGTCTGCTTTGAAATATTAAAGGTCGATTCTAATGGATTATTAAGTTTTAAAGTTAAATCCTTTAGGTTCTGAACACTTTTTATGATACTTACATATTGATTAGGCTAGCTCCCTAATCTATATTTGGTGGAAGCAACTTCATTCAACTTTAGAACCCTGGTTGCTACTTTCGGATCTAAACAAACTTTGAACTGAGTGATTCTATATTAATCTTAATTCAGGTCTTGGTGAATCCAGGGAAGATGAGAACTGAGTTTTTTTTTTCCGCATCTTAATCTAGATTAACCTTGATCCCAAGTAGGACTAGAATTCCTGCTTGTACTATATTTTTCTGAGTTCAACTCAACAGGAATGAGTACACTGGCCTTTAATTCTTAGCCACATGAGTGAAATCTATTTGGGATAAACAAAATTAATCTCTGTAATTAGACAAAATGAGTCAGATTCGGTCCTACCATTCTGATTTGATCCAACTTCCTTGGCTCCCAAATTTTTTATTTTTGGTGAGGAGAATGCATACTCTTGTAAAAAGGGTGAGGCGCATACATACATCTTTACTATCTTCATAGAAAATAGATACATCTTTCCCCACTTCTGTAGTGGGACCGCACTCGGTATGTTGTTATTGTTGTTGTATAAAATTACATACATCTTTACTATTGCTGGCTCATTGAAATTCCATGTGGGCAGCTAGATCTGGTTATTGTGGATATTCACATCAACTTGTAAACAATTGAGTAACTTTTGTTTATTAAATCAGCCCCACATATAAGACTATTTCTAAATTTTCTAATGGACAGGTTCTTCTTCGAGATCCATTGGACGAAAATGTTACTCCTGTTGTTGAGGAACTTAGAAGGCGGCTGAAACCAATGAATGCAAATCGTGAAGATCAGAGAGAGGAAAAAGATATGAATGTTCAGCATGATATTGAAACAACTGAAGAAGATGGTTTTCGTCTTATCATTCTCAATTTTCTGTACTTGTGAATTTCTCATATTCGATTCTCGAGCTCACACTTCTCATTTCTTTGTATATTATTCATGTTCTTTTGGTGAGTATGCTGACTCTTTTTCTTGTGCCAAACACAATGCAGAGTCTCCATTTGAATTCCGAGCTCTAGAGGTCGCTTTGGAAGCCATCTGTAGTTACCTTGCTGCTCGCACATTAGAATTGGAAACTGCTGTTTACCCTGCTTTAGACATGCTAACATCAAAGGTCCGTGTATGAAATATTAATCTGTGTAGTGTTTACATTGCTACATTTGCATTATAGTATGCTAAAGGACATAGGTCTTCCATCCCTAGAGGGAAAATCCTTCAGTAAATATTCTTATCTTTTCTTTTTTTCATTGTTTATCCTAAATTTCCAGTTATATTTTTATTGATGACTCAGAATCCCTAACTTTTCACAGCACACACATTAACGAAAAGATAATTTACATGTGTATTTGTGCATGTGTATACCACACTTGTGGGATTTCACTGGGCGGTTGTTGTTGTTGTATTTGTGCATGTGTATGCTGGGAACTTTCTATTTCAACTTTGAAGTTTTTTAGTTGTCTATGTGAACCAAGATCCTATTCTTGGTCTGCTTTTTCTTTTTCTTTTTGTTACTCTATCTTTTTGATTCTGGCCATTGTTATCTTCTCAAGAAAACAAGACACCATAAAATTCAACTAGGAATTATAAGGTAAAGAAAACGAGACACCATAAAGTGTTGGACTGTCTCTACCCCAGATAACACTTTATTATTAACAGTAAATAACATAAAGGTAATTCCTTTTTATACAGTAGCAATTGTAGTTATTTTTATTTTTGTAAATTCCTTGCCATATGAAATATTCTTTGGACTCTCTTCTACTTCTTTTGAAATGAGGAACGATTGAACTATGCCCAAAGAAAAGTTTCATTACTTCTTACTTCTTTCCGCTATTGTTAATTATAGAATGAGTATCCTTCATATGCATGTTATATCACAGAAAACTTTTGATAGCTTTTGGAGTAAAACATGGTCATATTTACTTCTTAAAGGATAATAGGATGTCAATTAGAACAGGCCATACTACCTCATCACGGACTAGTAAGGCGTCTTCTTTTATTTTAACCCCCCCCCCCCCTTCTTACTCGCCTCTGTGTATTTCAATGGAAGGTATTCCACGAAACTTACAAAAAGAGCTCTTTCTTGCTCAAATATCGTTCCCTATTGGACGAATGCATATAATTTCTACTTATAAAAAAAGTAGAATATATATTGTTTTCTTAGTTTTTGGTATTTCAGTCCCTTTTTTGGCATCTTGGACATTGTGTCCGTTTCCTGCGGTTTGTCCTTGTAAAGTTTTGTTTGGATCCCATGGGATAGCTTAGATGCTAGCTACTAACATCAATGGAAGGTATTCCACGAAACTTACAAAAAGAGCTCTTTCTTGCTCAAATATCGTTCCCTATTGGACGAATGCATATAATTTCTACTTATAAAAAAAGTAGAATATATATTGTTTTCTTAGTTTTTGGTATTTCAGTCCCTTCTGGTGTTTTTTGGCATCTTGGACATTGTGTCCGTTTCCTGCGGTTTGTCCTTGTAAAGTTTTGTTTGGATCCCATGGGATAGCTTAGATGCTAGCTACTAACATCAACAAGTTTGGTTTTGTACTGCATTTGAAAGTTCGAAATGTTTCTTTTCATGTTAAGAATCTTGAGATTCTTTTTGTTATGTGGTTCCCTTTTCTTGATCCTCACCCTTAATCTCCTGCATGCACATATATGTTGATGTCTCTGTGTCTGCAATCTTTAGAAGGTTAATTGCTAGAGTTTTATCTGTCTTTCATGGGGTAATTTTCCCAAATAATGTTTAATGCAGATTAGTAGCCGTAATCTGGATAGAGTGCGGAAATTAAAGAGTCAAATGACACGGTTGACTGCTCGCGTACAAAAGGTTATTTCTTACCTATTATTTAAGCGACATTGATGTTAACTTTCTTATTTACGTTTTCATTTTTGTTATTGTGTTTTAACTAACTGAACAATATTTAAATCCTTTGAACTTGTTTCTCTTTGGATTTTTGAGGATATTTTGTTAAAAGAGACATTTTATAATATAGCTTTATTTCATTAAAAATGTCTCTTCATGACCGCTGAATCCAGCCTTTTTTTCCATATAAACATATGCGGCTAGGATACTAAATTTCTTGGAGATAGATCATTGTCTAGAAGCTGCCACCTCCGCACCAGGAAAAGGGGGGAAATAATAACTTGGTAATCATCTTAAATTTAGCAAGAATAAGTTCAATGTTCATGCATGATTAACATGTAGATAGTAGAATCGTGATCCATTATATGAAACATACATCCTTTTTCTCCATTTTGGTATGTTGTTTTGATGAACAAGAAATCTGCTGTTTCATCCTCAAAACTTGGTGGATAATGGGATTCGTCACTCTTCTCCACTGAAATGCCAGACGTGGTGTTACCACTAAGTTTTTAAAACTCGAAATGCACTGACAACACCTCTCGTGCTGTACTTTTTTTGCCTGAAGCAAAGCCTTGGGGCTCCACTCCATTTTGATATACTATGTGAATAGCTTCAACTTACGCGTGCCCCGTTATTTCTACTCTTATTAACAATAATATCTGTAATGGAATGATGTTATTGCAGTTGGATTATTGCGCTCCTTGCATACTCCAAAGTGTTTTGTCTTGTCAATATTATAGTTCTCTGTTGAGTTTGATGTACATATCTTTATAATATTCTTTTTACTATTAAAGACCTGTTAGAGTGCGGGTCCTTCAATTTCAAGGGTCTATTGAGTCCTTTTTTAAAGGTAAATGGACTTAAGATTTAAACTTTAGGTAAAAAGAGCTTTTTTGGATTAGTGGTTAATGAGGTTTGATCTCATTTAAAACTAAAAACAATAATAACAATAACAACTACGCCTCAGTCCCAAGCAAGTTGGGGTCCAGCGATATGAATCCTCATTTCTTTCATTTACCTCGACTCATCATCATCATTACCAAAATAAAGTAAAAGTAAGTAAAAAAGATAAATATATAAATAATAATAATAATAATAATAAAAAATAGAAGTTCTCCACCAAGTCAAGAACCTATTCCCAACTAGTAAGTATCACCTATATGAATTTTTCTATTCCATTGTGCCCTATCTTTAGCTAAGTATGCATTGATTTCAAGGAAAACTAAAAACCCTAAAAGTTCTTTTATTTATACAAAGGCCTCTAAATATAAAAACCAAAATTCCACCCAAAAAGAAAAAGGAAATCCTCAACCGTTTCATAAACAACTCAAAAAAGAAACCACGTGATTGTTTAAAAATAGCAGGTTGTTTATGATAAACAATCCGTGGTTGTTTAAACAAACTCTGTGGTTGTTTAAACAATCTTTAAAAGAAAAGGAAATCACATAGTTTGAAAAACACAGGTTGATTATACAGTTGTTTAGACAGACCTTGTATTTGTTTAAACAACCAGCAGAATAGATTAGCAATGTAGTATCAACGCTCCCACCTGCCCATGCAATCCTTTGGTCCGCTGTGCACTGAACAGTCATCAACTCATTATGGTTGCTTCTTTATGTACTTAATTGCAGGTGAGAGATGAGCTTGAGCAACTTCTGGATGATGATGATGATATGGCTGACCTTTATTTGTCAAGAAAATTGGCTGGTGCATCACCTGTAAGTGGATCAGGTGCAGCCAGTTGGTTTCTTGCCTCACCTACCATTGGCTCAAAGATATCCAGGGCTAGTAGAGCTAGTATTGCAACATTTCGCGGGGATGAAAATGATGTTGAAGAGCTTGAAATGTTATTGGAGGTATAACTTCTAATGGCATCACTGTTATACCTAAGAGAAGGAGAAGTTGAAAAAAGAAAGCATGCTTCTTTTGAGCCCTACTTACAAGAAATGTTTTTCTTTATTGCAGGCTTACTTCGGGCAAATTGATAGCACATTTAATAAACTAACTACGGTATGCAAGTTTTGCCCTCTTGTGGAGTTGGATATATTAAGCTGGCGAAGCCTTTTAGAACCTTTAGTCCCTTGTGTGTTTTTGTGGATTTTATGTTTGACAGTCTTCTTTAAATTTGGTCAATGTGCTTATATAGTAGAGATACCACATTATTTCAGATGGCTATAAGAGTCTTTAGTAGTAGTAGTATGCTTGCCTCTGAAGTTCCATTGTTAACGATTGAATAGTGCAGATTGTCGGAGGGAGCAATCAAGTCTCCTTATGTTTAGATATAGATATTCCTTCTTTATGAACCCTGAATTGTTATTGCTTTCTTTTACCTTTTCTTTCATGAGTCTTAAGATACGAAGAGTCTTAAGATGCACAACAAATCAGGTCAAATTATTCTGACTTGAGCAAATGTTGAAAAATGAAGTAGTTGTGAGATGGTTGTGATTCTTGAGAATAGGGAGGAGACGTTCCGTCGTCTGAGTAATGGGATCTCTATGTGGACTAGTGTTTGTTGCTTTCATTGAATCCCTTCATTCAACACTAATACACTATGCCTCTTCCTTCAGTTTCCTGTACTTCTTAGCATTTGTTCCAAATAATGGCCTTTCTGACATGTCTACTAGATGGGTGGAAATGCAGTGATCTTTTAGATTTTGTTCTTTGGAAATTTTCAGCTCTGAGTGACATGTTGAGTGTTCTTTATCTTCATTTTCCAGTTAACATTTGTCTATTTTCATTTGCAGCTACGAGAATATATTGATAACACAGAAGATTACATAAATATTCAGGTAGTTGAAATGCCAAGATAATTTTCAGGTTGATGTGATTCATCTGAATACGTAATGATGTAAAACTTATGCTTCTTATTTCAGCTGGACAATCATCGAAATCAGCTCATTCAGGTTCTCTCCTTTGGAAATATCTAAATCCCCTACCTATCTTTCACTATATCTCTTTTCAATCTCGTTGAAACTCACCATTAGAGTTGTCTCTATGCTCATGTGCTTTTGTCATGTTGGCTGCAGTTAGAACTGTTTCTCAGTTCTGGAACTGTGTGTTTGTCTATCTACTCTTTGATTGCTGCGATTTTTGGGATGAACATCCCATATTCTTGGAATACTGGTCATGGTTACATGTTTAAATGGGTAAGTTTGAAACTTTGTGATGACTGGCATCAGTATGATTATCTGAGTACTATACCTGATTGGAAAAACAGACGCTATTTGGTTGATGGATGGTTTAATGCTGTGCAGGTGGTAATCATTAGTGCTATCATCTCTGCCGTGCTTTTCATATTTATAATCTCTTACGCTCGTTTCAAAGGGCTTGTTGGGTCGTGAGCTCTATCGAGTGAAGGCAGATTTGATGGCGGGCAAAAGCTGGCTTGTTGGGTCATGAGCTCTATCGAGTGAAGGCAGATCTGATGGCGAGCAAAAGCTTTTGCCCATTTCTGGAACACAATGCAGATACATTTGATGGCCCTTCTGGAAAGGAACCATACAGCAAATCCATGCTGTGAATGGCCATAATTTTTTGCAATATTATGACATTTCTTCACTCTTTTGGATAAACAAGCTTCAATTGAAATTGAGATTTGTTCCTATCCTCCTATTTTACTTTTTCTAGCCATATACATCATTTATACATTGATTATACATAATTATACACTTATAATTCATAAATTATGCATATACTATACCTTTACCGGCTATTTTTAGTTTAAGCGGTTGGATGGCGTGGCTATTTGGGTTAATTCTTCTAAAAAGAATAGTATTTCATTTGATTTGGCCCCTTTTTGGAGGTCTACTGCAGGACTTGCCCTGTCATATTCTCGTTATATATGAAAACTTCACAATTATACTTTATTATGTTAATCACAGACGAAAGGTCTAATCAAGAATATTTTTCAAAAAGATAAATACTGTTGATTCAGTTATGCTTTTGGCAATTTTTTCTTCTTGTATTTTCAAAAGAAATAGAGAAAGTAGTTGCTTTGCAATGACTTCATTTGTTTCCTACCCTGCATGAAGGATGAATAAATCCCTATGCTTTTAAACATCTTATTCAATACAACAACTACCCAGTGTAATCTCACAAGTGGGGTCTGAGGAGGGTAGGATATACGCAGTCTTAAAGACTCCCACCCTGGAAGAGAGTTTGTTTCCGATAGACCCTCGGCTAAAGAAGGTGAAAGAAGCCTTGATAACAAGTAATAGCAAAACAACATAATTAGAAAACTAAATCGAAGGTAGCAACAAAGAATATAAAAGAGGTACTGATAGCAAGTAAATAGCAAGACAATATATGCAAACCACGGAAGTACCGATGGCAAGTAAACATCTTATTCAATGGTGACCATTTATAGACTTCAAGGTCACATAGAGATCATTTTATTGCTCGTTTATCCCTTCTAAGAAAAATCTAAGAGTACTTATTTCTTTACATTACATGAATAATAATGTAGAGATTGTCTGCGGTGCATAATATGTATAGTGATTGTCATGTATTGAATAATAATACATAGATTGTCACACGATAAATAATAATGCATGGATTTTGTTGGGATTGCCTAATCAAAAATACTTTCATCATTAGATGCTTTTCGTGTCCACATTTTGCTAATTCACATTATTATCTCTCATTCAATCTTGTATAAAATAATACACGGATACTAACTAAACATTGCACTAAGTATGCAAAGATTATATCAGTAACACAATGCCTACAGCGTTTCAAATATAGTCTGGGAAAAAACCTTGTGGAACTGTTTTACATAAATTAGTAGCAATTCCAGTAGAAGCAAATATTAAATAAACACTGACACTATGCAAAAACTGCCAATTACACCAGACTCCTGAGTAATAAGGGAAATTTTACCATTAATTCAAACTCCACACTCTAACATGCATTGCATTTCTTCTGTTAAAGCAATCTTTAGAACGTCGTCGCAGATGACTTAAAATGGAACTTCCCCTTTCGGATGATTCCGTGCTCTCTTCAACCAGCAGATTTAGCCTTGTCAATCCTCGTCAATACTCACAGAAACAAGATCAATTAGGTTTGGAACGGCTCACTTTCCTGATCGATGCAGGAAATTTCACAAATGATGCTTCATCGTGCCTATTATTTGGGGAAGATATAGATTCACTGAACTATCGAAACAACTAAATGAAAAAAGAAGAGAAACAAGCACTGTACAGCTTGCGAAAAGTCAAGGCCAGTGGGAACACTAAGTTCTAAGGGGAAAACAAAAGGAGAGAAGATATACAAGATATTCTTATCTAAAGGCTACATCACTCGTACATTGATTATCTGAAGTACTCAAGATTCTCCAAACGTCCTCTCCTGGATGATCTGCCCGAGTTTAGAGTACACAGCTAGCTGCTCCTCAAATGTGAGGTTCAGTATTATCTACACCGTTGCATAAAAGAACATTTAGCACTAAGATTTAAATTTCATCAAGATATTATTGGTACGTGAACTTGAGAAGTTTACCTGATCCAAGATCATCTCAATTGACAAGTTCTGTGGCACAACAAAGGACTGATGATAGATATATGCAAACACAGCCATCACCATCTGCACAAATATAACTCGTCATGAAAAGGGATTCACAATCTCAGTAATTCACATTAGAACTACAAAGTAAAACTGCTGAGGGAGGGACGTTATGCAAGAGGGAAAGGTGAAGCACAAGACAGAATACTGAAAATAATAATTCCAGTAACAATGTAAGAGGTCGAAATCAGTATACATCATCTCTTAGGCTGAACCTTCTAAATTATTATTTGTCGGGAACAGGGTAAGAACCTTCTATCGGTTACACACTAATACCCTTCAAGTGTCGGTTCTTTATAGATCCATTACGTTATCCAGGTCTTTCTATTGATAAATAGACCTAATGAGAAATGAATATTTATTTGGTTTCAAGATATATGAACAAGAGAGATCTTGGGATACAAGCAATACGGATGATATAACTAGTAAATGCATTCCTCCCCACGTCAACATGTTTTATAATTTAAGGGGTATTACGCCAACCATACTGAGGCGTTGCTTCTGTTCAACACATAATGTGTCCACACCAGCTTCCACATAAAGACAAAAATGTAAAAGATGCCTTCCTCTCCTAAAAACTACACCCCTTCCGGGAGGAGGTTCAGCATCATAATGAAAAGGCTTGACACTGGATTTTGCAATATTTATATCAGTCAGCATATTAAATCACCAAGTAATAATTCCGTAGATTCTTTTACAGACTATCCTAATTCCTAGTTTAGGGGACAAGTGGAAATCAGGAAAAAATATTACTACAAGAATTGAAAATAAGTATTTTAAATAAAAGTAAATTTTCGAATTTAACAGTTCAGGAAGATGATCAAAATGGAAGCCAAGCAACTCTCCATCTTTGGATCCATCAAACTAGAATTGCATGTTTCCAAGATTCGCGACCCTTTTCTTGGACAGAACTAAATTTTTCTTGAATTAACTTATATTGTACATTATTTCATGAAATCAGGGCAAGAGAATAGTGGAGGACAATTTTATAGCCCAGACATGTCAAAGTGCCAAAAAGGATTCTTTTGATGTCAATAATACCTGTCCATACAATAGTTCAGAACCCATATTTAATGGTAGCTCACCTGACAGTCCATTCTATCTGTCATACCGCCATGTCCAGGTATACTATCACCAAAATCCTGCAGCGAATAGAAAGATATAAATTATATTATTCATTGGTAACAGTAAAGGACCTAGTAAGGCATCTAGAAATTAAGACAACAATAGTGAATATCGTACCTTGATCTTGAAGGCTCTCTTAAAGCCACTAGCAAAAAAGCCTCCAAAAGGAGCTATAATAGATGCAAACAATCCAAGCAATAAAGCATGCCATTGTACAGGCAAAACGGCGATCTCTCTCGAAAGAAACTGCAGAAATAAGAATCAAAGATAACTTCAGTTTATTATGCTATTGGCTGAAAACATAAATATTTCTAATTCAGTACAAATCACTTGATAATCTCAAATAGAGTATTAGAAGTATCAAAATTATATTAATCGCATTAGTATCTCGTGAATACTTTCAAATCGTTCATAAAGTTAACATGCCTACCCCATTTGTTGTGTTGTAAAACAGTTTTGTTTTAAACAAAGCAAAAGCAATCTAAGAAAAGCCCAAAAATAATTCTTCTAAAACCATATCAACCATTGCTAAAACCAACAGAACTCCAGAACACACAATTGAGTTAAGCAAACATAGTTGTTTCATGGTTTTGTCTTGTAAGAATTTATGCTTTTGCAATTTTTACTTACTTGCACATCATCGGACGTTAGAAATGTTAACAAATTCATAGAATTTTAGGTTTGAATTTAGATTAAATAAAATCCTTACCAAAAAAAAAGAATTGAAATAAATGAAAGGTTGGCCCATCCTAGCCTGCAGCCCACTTAGGGCTGGGTTAGGCTGGCTATTTTAAGGCCCTTTTGAAAGTGGGGCCGACCTTTCCTAGCCCATCAAATTCCATGGCCTGTGAGGGCTGGGGCGGGCTAGCCCATTTTAGCAGCTCTCCTGCTACCTTCCCACCAACACAAGTACCCCGTAACTCTGCCAACCAAAGTTTAGGCAGATGGGAAAAACCTAACATTTTGTCTCTATTGGTATTTGAATTCTGATCTACTCTCAGTTAAATATTTTAAATTTTTTTAAAGAATATCCTAAAATATTTATTGCTTATCAGATATAGGAATATTGTTTTGGAACATTAGTCAAAGTAGATTCATAAATTAGTTAAAGCAAAAACACCTTCTAGAACAATGGAACTCATCGCTTAAGCAATTAACAGCAATTCAAAATAATGCATAGTATATATATGTGTAATGTGTACGTGCGCGCGCACACATAATCACACACACATCTTATTGCAAATTCATATCTAGTTTCGAGAACAAATTCACGAGGAAAAGGGAAAAAAGGTGGATGCCTCCTAAAGAGTAACAGAGATGAGCAAAGCAAACGCACGCTCGAGATGATTAAAAGAAAAGCTTCTGCGATAGAACAGGTCTGTAATAGCACACATAAATGCAACTTTAAGTTTCCAGGGCTGACAGAAAAGTTACCCATGCAGGAAACCATTCTGGTAAAGTAAAATATTCTGGTTTAAACAGTGGGCCAGGATCACAATCAAGCCAACCAGTCGATAGGTCCTGCATCACAAAATATGGAAGTTACGCTTTTAGAAACTGTGCAGCTAGTCTCCCAAGCCAATTGGGAGAAACTTTACCCAGAAATATTACCTTTCTAGGGCATGTCAGCCACTGAAAACGACCAAACATATTCGCAAGCTGAGAAAACAACAAACAATGATTAGAAAATCTACAAAAAGAAAACCATATATACCCTTCTCAAACACTGTTCAGAAGAAAATTCATTCAGGGTATTGCTATAAACATACATAAAAGCAACACAATTTAAGCATGAGAATTTTAACGAGTCTGACATGAGAAGCTGGCATAACCACATAAGAATAGGATAAAGAAAATAGCCCCATCATGCAAACATTCCAAACTGAAGGAAAGACCAATGTGCACCACACTTTGCTTTTGCACCAAATAACAGTTACCAGAAAGGCAGAGATAATGGTTGTAACAGATGCTCCAATGAAGCCTTCCCAAGTTTTCTTAGGCGACAATTTGATCAAAGGAGTTCGTCCGAAGAAGAATCCGAAAAAATAAGCAGCTATATCATTGATCACGATGAGAGAAGCTGGAAGCAGGAACCTGCATTACAATGAATCTCTATTTGAAGTTCTACATCCATGCTGAATTTGTTGCATGTTCAATTTAACAAAAATGGGACAATAGGTAAAGCAATAACAAATATGTAAAACAGAGTAATACAAACATGGGACAATAGGTAAAGCAATAACAAATAAAATAAAAGTGAAAAACTACTACTCAATCCCAAAAAAGTTTGGATCGGCTATATGAATCCTCACTTCTCCATTTAAGCTAAATTCATGTCACCATCATACCAAATAAAATAAAAGTGAAAAATTTAAGTTAAATATGCATAAATAATAGTACTAACAATAACAATAATATTAGAAGTTCTCTACAACAACAACTACCCAGTAAAATTCCACCAAGTGGGGTCTGGGGAGGGTAATGTGTACGCAGACCTTACCCCTACCCCGATAGGGCAGAGAGGCTGTTTCCGATAGACCCTCGGCTCAGAAAGATGGAAATAAGAAAAACAAGAAAAGACAATTCATTAGTAACTCCAGTAGAAATCGTAATAGTAACAGAAGCATAACAATCAAAAGATGGATGACATGCAATAACAGTAACCAGGCCCGGGCTCAGATAAACAGCAAGTATAGTGTGTATTCAACATAAACTGCAAGCCATCTAAGGCCAACCCTAATCCAACCCCGCCTCACCCCCGGAAAGAAGTAAGAAAAGTTCTACTACCCCCTAACCTACAACCCTAATGCTTGACCTCCAGACCTTCCTATCAAGGGTCATGTCCTCGGAAATCCGCATTCGTACCATGTCCTGCATGATCACCTCTCCCCAATACTTCTTAGGCCTCCCTCTACCTCTTCTCGTACCCACCACGGCCAACCGCTCACACCTCCTTACCGGCGCATCAAGGCTTCTCCTCTGCACGTGTCCGAACCATCTGAGCCTTGCTTCCCGCATCTTGTCATCCACAGGGGCCACACCCACCTTCTTCCGAATATCTTCATTCCTAATCTTGTCTATCCTAGTGTGCCCGCACATCCACCTCAGCATCCTCATCTCCGCTACCTTCATCCTCTGGATATGTGAGTTCTTAACCGGCCAACACTCTGCCCCATACAACATGGCTGGTCTAACCACAGCTCTATAAAACTTACCTTTGAGTGTCAGTGGCACTTTCTTGTCACACAAAACCCCAATGCAAGCCTCCATTTCATCCAGCCCGCCCCTATACGGTGAGTGACGTCCTCGTCGATCTCTCTGTCCCCCTGAATCATCGACCCAAGGTACTTGAAGCTATCTCTCTTCGGGATGACCTGTGATCCAAGCCTCACGTCCCTGCCTACTTCCCTCGGCTCAGCGCTAAACTTGCACTCCAGGTACTCTGTCTTAGACCTGCTCAATTTGAAACCCTTAGACTCGAGGGTCTGTCTCCAAACCTCCAATCTCGCGTTAACACCGGCCCTTGTCTCATCAATTAGAACTATGTCATCAGCAAATAGCATACACCATGGCACATCCCCTTGAATATGGTGTGTCAATGCATCCATCACCAAGGCAAATAAGAACGGGCTAAGCGCAGAGCCTTGGTGTAATCCCATAACAACCGGGAAATGGTCTGAGTCGCCTCCCACAGTCCTAACCTTAGTCTTAGCTCCATCATACATGTCCTTGATCGCTCTTATGTAGGCTACCGGCACGCTCTTAGCCTCAAGACATCTCCAGAGCACCTCCCTAGAAACCTTGTCGTACACTTTCTCCAAGTCAATAAACACCATGTGCAGATCCTTCTTCTTATCCCTGTACTGTTCCACCAGCCTCCTTATAAGGTGGATAGCTTCCGTAGTGGAGCGACCTGGCATGAACCCAACTGATTGTCGGAAATAGACGTCGTCTTCCTCACCCTCACCTCCACCACCCTCTCCCAGACTTTCATGGTATGGCCAAGTAACTCGATACCCCTATAATTGTTACAACACTGGATATCACCTTTGTTCTTGTACAACGGTACCACTGTACTCGACCTCCATTCATCCGGCATCCTCTTCGTCCTAAAAATTACATTAAACAACCTGGTCAGCCACTCCAATCCTGCTCGACCCACACACTTCCAAAACTCAGCCGGTATTTCATCTGGCCCGGTCGCTCTACCCCTACTCATCTTACGCAAAGCCCCCACGACCTCCTCCACCTTAATGCGCCTGCAATACCTAAAATCTCGAAGACTCTCCGAATGCCCCAAGTCCCCTAGCGATATATCCCGGTCTCCCTCCTCATTTAGAAGACCATAGAAGTATGTCTGCCATCTCTGCTTAATCTGGGACTCCCCCATCAATACTCTACCATCCTCGTCTTTGATGCACCTTACTTGGTCCAGATCCCGGACCTTCCTCTCCCGCACTTTAGCTAGCCGAAACAGTTTCCTGTCCCTGCCTTTCTCCCCCAATTCCTCGTATAGACGACTAAACGCTGCATTCTTAGCCTCCGTGACCGCCAACTTTGCCTCCTTCCTAGCCTCTTTGTACCTCTCCCTATTCGCTCTCGTCTCCTCCTCACTTGTGCTCCCTGCCAACTTCGCGTACGCTACCTTCTTCGCCTCCACTTTACCTTGGACTACATCATTCCACCACCAGTCGCCTTGGTGCCTGCCAGAAAAACCCTTTGATATACCTAGCACCTCTCTCGCCGCCTTCCTCACACAGTTCGCCGTCGTTGACCACATAGTGCTCGCGTCTCCACTACTCTTCCAAACTAGTAAATATCGTTTTATAAGGATCTTTTCTTCCATTGCGCCTTATCTTTAGCCAATAGCCAAGTCTGCATTGATTTCAAGAATTTAATAGTTCTTTCGAGCCAGCTTCTTTCCATGTGATTTTAGGTCTACCCCATCCCTTTTTAACACATTTACTCACCATACTCCGCCTGTGTAAGATGGCTCACATTGCCGGTCCCAAGATCGAATAGAGGAGGAGGGTTGTGGTAGGTTGGCAAACAGCGTAAAACTTGCCAATTCAAAACGGGTCAGGCAAAAAATATTATGTTCCCCAAGAACTAAAAGATACCCTCCAAGCACTTCTACTAGATACATTCACCAACAGGAAAGAGAATAATACTTGAAGCTTGGACACAATGATTAGTTTCCAAGACAAAGCAGATAGAAATCTCCAATAAGTACAAGAGAGGAAACGGCCGGTAGACTAGGGTAGTTATGGTAGGTTGATTTATCGGTGAATACAACAATTTCTTTCTCTATTTGAGTTGGATACAGCAACTACACTTCGACCGCAAGCAAGTTGTGGTTGGCTATATGAATCCTCACTATTCATGTCACTCCATTATAAGTTCACACCAAACCACCATTACCTACGGTGGATAGAGGAAGAAAAACAATAATATCTACGAAACTGAAGGTGTCTTACCAGAAAATTCCCTCAAAAATATTGGCAACAGTGAAAGCTGATTGCGTAAACACCACAATTAGAATCATATGTGTCCATGCATACTGGCTAAATTGATACTTGTACATCTTCTTCTTCAGTGTTAGAATGAACCACATGAAACCTGATTCCAAAGGAGAGGGAGCACTTCAGTAAAATTGCTCAACAATCAGCAGAAGATGAGGATGTATTATAACAACCCAAGGCATGAAAAATGGCACCCCGGGACAGCAGTATACTAAAGATTAAAGAACTTGTTATTTCACGTCTTGGGTATTGTTAAACTGCTAAATCCTTTCGACATTTAAACACTGCATGAAAAGACATGCTTAAACAGATAGAACAAACCTGCGATATAGAAGAAATAACACGTGACCATGTGATACTTAACAAATTTGCTGACAAGCTTGTACAGGACTTTGTCTAACGTAACTGTGTTGACAAGCCTCTGGCTTAGCATGCGGCCATATACGAACAGCATTGCCGTGAAGAAGAAGTGCCTTGAAACAAAGTTGGAATATAGCAAAGTCAGAAGAATGGTCGACAACACCTTGACATCATGCCAATATGATAATTAGTGCCAAGCTTCAGGATAGAGTCAGCTAAAATATTCAACTGTATATAAAATGGATAATATTTTGCAACCAAAAACAAAGTTGCGCAATTAATTATGGACAAAGGGAGTATAAACCAAACAAACGACATTTTCACACTCCAATAATTTAGTTAGTCAATGTCATTTTCCTCTTGTAGTCGCGTAGCACCAATATTTTCCTCTTGTAAGCATATTTTATACAGGAACTTGTCAATAATCACGTTGCACCAATACTGTATGTTGAATGTTTAAGTGTGTGACCAATTGATCTAAAAGTTTAAAAGTTGCTAGATAGAGCACAGTTTTATTTACTTAATAATATCTTCAACACATCCCCTCACGCACAAGCTTGATTTTTTCAAATGCATGGAAGTTATTTTTGATAATGGTGGTAGTGAGAACTGAACCCATGACCTCTGTTTGCTCTTACACCATATTAAGGTATGTGAGCAACCCATCTAGAAGTTTAAATTGTTAAAAGATGATACTCTTTTATTTACTTAATTATATCTTCAACACATCCCTCACGTGCATGCTTGATTTCAAGAACAAACATGTGGAACTGAACCGATGACCTCTATTTGCTCTGATACCATGTTAAATTGTATGATCAATCCATCTAAAAGTTTAAACTATTAGAGATGTCATGTGGTAGTGAGAACTGAACCCATGACCTCTGTTTGCTCTTACACCATATTAAGGTATGTGAGCAACCCATCTAGAAGTTTAAATTGTTAAAAGATGACACTCTTTTATTTACTTGATTATATCTTCAACACATCCCTCGCGTGCATGCTTGATTTCAAGAACAAACATGTGGAAGTTCTTTTTAATAATGGTGCAGAGAGAACTGAACTGATGACCTCTATTTGCTCTAGTACCATGTTAAATTGTGTGATCAATCCATCTAAAAGTTTAAACTATTAGAGATGGCACACTTTTATGTACTTAATTATATTTTCAATATTGTAATTTATGCACATTCAACAAAAGTTAATTTGACATATCCATCAAGAAAGTAGAACCGGACAACACATGCTCTAATATAATGAAAATGAACTTCAAAGGGCTCGACACAGATAATTGTCATTCATAGCATTTGTCAGATATAGAGGCAGGATTCTGCGCACCTTATAGTAGCTAATGCCTCTAAACAGTTCTAAATCATATAGTCTAAATGACTTAAAACAGAGGATCAAATACTTGCATGGCTCAAACTTATGCTATATAGTTTGAATAAATGAAAAGCAAATGTACTAAGATCCAAAATATTCTGCACAGTTAACCACACTATATACTATAGTTTCAGCAAATATCTTAAGAAACTGACATTTTTAATTAAAACTTGGGTAAGACATGAACCCTATCCACTGTCAGATCTAAAATAAGTCGAACATGCACATCTTGATATGGCACATATAAGATGAGAAAAAGCAAGCAGGCAAGCTAACATCAAACTGATTTTACTCACCAATTCAATAGCCTGAAACCAGGAAGCTGCCGGTCTTCATGTGCTCTTCTAAGTAGATTGAACAATTCTTTTGCCATAAAGATTTGGATAACTACTACCATGGCCCAAATATAAAGATGGCCCATGTAAATGATGAAAGCAAAGCCCCCGATCATCCACACAGATGAATATGCACGGATCAGCATTGATTTGTACTTGGATCGATCGTTAACAAGCAAATGGTTTCCATTTGCTTTGACAACTTCTGGAGGAACCTGTAATTTCCGGAAGAGGGGCGAAGAACATTTAAGAAAATTTAGTATTTAAGTGGAGAAGTGTAGAGGGGCAACTCATTATCCACCGCGTTTCAAAACTAAAAAACCGCGGAATTCTCGATTATCAAGAAATGTGGACTCCGAACATTTACAAAATTCCAATCCCAAATGGTGACACTAAAGCATCTCAATTCTAATTTACTTATCTATCTGTTGATTAATGTACTTGTTCATTCTCAAACAAATAGCCAAAAAACTCATAGCGAAAACATAAAAGTAAAGATAGCACAAATCATTAAAAGAGCCAATATAAGAAAAGTGAAGTCACCTCATTTGATCCTCTGCGACGACGTATCCGTCCTGAAGGCGTTCCTGGGGCACTGGAATTGCTATCGTTGTGCATACTTTCTTTATCAAGTCCTTACCCCCACTAATAATTCAACTTACAAAGAACACATGAATACCTAAAACCACCTGAACATAAATAAACAATTAAAACATGAGGACTCAGGTTCAAATCTTAGCGAAAGCAAAAAAAACACTAGGTGATTTATTCTCATTTGCCTAAGTCTTAATGGACATAGATATTGGGTACATGGTAAGGGTAACAGGTACCCAATGGTCAGCAGCAAAGCCATGAATATTTCAGCAAGGGAGTTCAAAATATAAAGAAGTAAGGGGATTCAATATTTACTATATATACATAAAAAAATAAATTAGACTTAGTATACAACAACAACGACGACGACGACCCAGTAAATCCCACTAGTGGGGTCTGGGAGGGTAGTGTGTACGCAGACCTTACCCCTACCCCGAGGGAGTAGAGAGGTTGTTTCCGAAAGACCCTCGGCTCAAGAAGACGAAAAGAGACAATATCAGTACTACCAATAGAAATTTGACTTAGTATATATAGTGTAATTTTCCAGCAAAGGGGGTTCGGACCCCTTCCGCCCCTGGCTCCGCCTATGCCAGTGGACTAATCAAGGTCCGTCAAGCTAGCCCGGACACCACCATCATCAAATCCCTAAATGCTAGGTGATTTTCTTCCAGCTAAGTCTTAAGGGCAAAGTTACCCGATACCTGCACCGGACGCAGGTAGCAAGTACCTGGTGGAATAGTCAAGGTGCGCACAAGCTAATCCGACACCACCGTAAAAAAGTAAATAAATAAACAATAAGACAACAAGGCAATTAGCAAAGCTCGATAATTCAATAGAAAATAGAGTATCACACAGAAATACTTTAAATCATTTACAATTTAAACTATCCATAAGGCTAACTCTAATCATATATAGGTATTACATGAGCAAAGCTGTCAATACAAATAAGAATTATTGCAATAAATTAGTCCAAAAGGGAGTCAAAATGAAAGTATTAACAAGCTAATAAACCCTAATTAAACTAACTATAAGCACAAGGACGAATTTCAAAAACTGAATCTTAAGAAACAAAAAAAAAATTAAATAGTTTGCACAATGATATTTAACAAAAAATTGTAAAAAAAAAAACTAGGTTTTTTGCTTGAATTGAATACAGTTATATATAATATATAGGAGAATTATAGAGAGAGAATACAACAAAGGAGAAATAGAGAAAGAGATCGGACCTATCGGCGAGTGGAAGTTTGTGAGTGAGGAATGAGGAAAGGCACCAAAGCACATCTCAGTTAGCTCGTTTTTGGCTGCATTTGGAGGCTAAATATTGGGTATTAATTCAATTTTGCAGAAAAATTGAATTATGTAGACCACCCAAGTTTTATTTATTGTATTCTTATATATACGGCAAAATAATATATATTATAATATAACTTTTAAGTAACAAGCCCTAGAATTCATAATTTCTGGAACCAAATTTTCTTCTGCAGTTCCGATTTGTTTTGTAAGATTTAAAAAAAAATGGATTAAGCAATTTAAGAAAATAAAAAGCATAAAAATAGTTTGTAAACTATAATAGAATAATATTTGAGAATAATGTGTCGTCCTTTGATTAGTTTATCGGCGGACCAACCTTTTGATCGGATAAATTATAGGAAAAATGACATTGTCTAGCCGCTATAAAAGTAATAGCCGAAAAATATATAAAATTTTTATACTTTGTGTGTGTATGTATGTATATATATATATATATATATATATATATATATATATATATATATATATGTATGTATATTCTGTATGTTATATACAATAATTATACGAATTTTATACACTTTTTCGGCTACTAAATATAAATAATTTCTTGTGCGGGCTAAAAAGTGATAATACCCCTAAATTATAATTGGGTTGCTGATTTTATTGAAACTAACTCAATTCCTTCACCCCTCTATTTAAATTACTAGTCTCTGATCTCGCGTTTTGAGCCTAGAAAAAGGTTTGATTAGGGTAAAAAGATTGTTCAATTTTATATGGGCATTTTCGTCTTTCAATCTTCTATTTTGGATATATATTGTGTGCATTAAAATTATATTTAATCCTACATATTAATGTCTCGTTGGATATCATCTTTATTCAAACTTTATTGACAACTAATTTTCATCGTTAGATGACTCATCTCCAATATTATAAACTCAAAACTAGAGTTGTCAACTTTCAATCTTTTCCTTTTTATGTTACTTTATTCTTTGCATTATTTATTTTAGAAATTATCAGCTTTTTTGTATTTATTTTTTAAAAAATATTTACAAACGAAAAATTCCTTTCACACCGAAGAATTAATTTTTTTGATGCATTATTCGTTCTTCTTTCTCCATCCTTTTTATAGTGTCTATATTATATTACGTTATACTCTTCTTTTATTCGTGTCAAGGGGCAAATTCCATGCTTTTCACGTTGAATTGTTTTACTGGGAAGTATTTTAATTTATTAAATAAAAATGGCATCTGACTTCTCCATTGTTAGTAAAGCTAAGAGCTTACTCTCTCATAAACAAATGGTGCTTATAAAACGATATGACATATGTAATTTATAATTACAATTGACAAATACGACATACAAATCAAAATAACTTATATATACACATTGCTTATAAAGCAATTACATATGCGACTTATAATCGCAATTGGCAAATGCTCAATTGCTCATAATCTAAACTGACGAATGTGACTTATTTCTCAATTGCGACTTATAAATCGAAATAAACGCGGCTTAATGAAAATGTGACTTATAAATTGCAATTCCCAAATGTGACTTATGAATCACAATTGACAAATATAACTTATAAATCGCAATTACCAATGCAATATGCAACTTATAAATTGCGGGCAGATTAAGTCTTCCCTGCTAACTACCAGTTAAGTCCATTCATATGTAGTTTATTAAATAAATAGGTCAATTCATAAAATATTACTAATATTAGCTAAATATTACCAATATTAGCCAATTAGTTATTTGTAGCCAAAAAAGGTCAACTTTTTTTACTTTTTTTTTGAGTGGATGTTATTAGAATAGATTGGGTACACCTTAAGGAGCTTGAATCTCAGTTTTGGGATAATTTGAAGGAGGTAGTTTGAATTGTAAATTCGAAGTAGAAGATGAACTTGAAAAAATGATATGTGTATCACACTGTATGCCATTTGTGTATCACATATGTATCAAATGTGTATCACATGTATATATGTGTGCGAGATACATGCGTTATACATGTTTGATACATGTGTCGCAGAAGAATTTTTTGAACTCGATTTTAGCTACGAATTTTGATACCAAATCAGTTCAAATCACCTTCAATCTTCCTCAAATTTTTTATATTGACTCATATATATGTTTTTAATGAATTTCAATCACACCCATTGAAAAAGATCCTTATTAGCTTGGATTTTTGAATCTTTTATATATATATATATATATATATATATATATATATATATATATATATATATATATATATATATATATATATATATATATATATATATATATTGTATTTCATCACCTTATTTGCTACCTCACCCATAAAATTTCCTTTCCGTCTTGCATCTAATATTGCTAATCACGCTTAAAAATATAGAAGGAGATATTTGCATGTGATTCTTGAAGTATTTATTTGAGTTTTCAATTTTTATACGTGCTTGACTAATTTTATTAAGGCTATGATTAATGGCTAGAAGTTGGTAAGTTGAGACTTATTTGAGATATTTCTGTAAGATTCCCAAAATTTTACCCTGGCCCGTTTATCTCCTCTTTTAAATTTTCTTTTTGTTACAAATAGAGTTTTATTTAAGGTGAATGTCTATATTTTAGAGAGATTTTAGGAATTTTACTTGGTGGCTAAGTCACTCTTTCCCTATCCTATACCATTGTAATTCATTCCAAAACAATAATAATTCTCTCTCTCTCTACTTTTCTCTGTAATATTCTTCGTCTTATTTTATTATTTTACAACACGTTATCAGCACAAGACTCTAACCAATTGAGTAGGAGCTTTGGGATTGAGCATAATGATTATCAATTGTTTCATGAATTTCCTTCATGATTAAATTATAGATTTAAGTATGTATTTTACTGTATTTTTCTCTTTTATTCTATAATTTGATTTTAAATACAAGAAAAGACAATAAATTTTGATTATAACTCTGATGGAGTTAGTAAGAAATTATAACCACTCGAAGTGGTAAAAATTCTATGTCTTGCCATGATCAAAGTCATGTATGATCGTGAGCACAAGAAGTGGAAATCTGTCCCATTGAATTTGCTTCATTCTCATTCCCTTAAGAGAATGTGGTAGCAATATGTAAGTCTGAAAGGAGACAAAATTACTACCCTGAAGGTATCAATGGATGTGGACGTGACAATAGACGAAATTATAATCGCCATCATTGTGATAATGAGAATAATAAGGATTCTCAAAATAATCCTTCACTCTATGAAAGTAATATTTGTCATCGATTTGACATGAGATTTTATAATGTACATATAGATTATTATGGTCCATTCATGATGTGAATGTGACAACATCTGATTTATGAATAATATTCATTCTTGGAAGAATATGAACGTGCTAGTGATAGTGAATACACTCACCTCTACAAGGAGGTTTGAGATGATATAAGAAATAATGTCATTATTATGGCATGAATGGTCATTGGTCACGTACCTTTTGCACGCCAAAATATTTTGGTAATATATAATTAAATAATAAGATTAATGCAAGAAACTTATCTTGCATATAATTTTGACCGTAACCATAATGGTATAACTTTCTCTTTAAAAGAGATATTCACCATATGGATGTTGATAAATACGTGGTAGTACAAAATTAATTGAGAACTCTGCAAGAGCCAATTATATTATTTTGAAGAAACACAATTGATTACCAATAAGGTATTGTGTTGTAGTAAGTCTCAAAGAAACTTATTCAGTTTCCAAAGTATACGCGAAAGCGGTTGATTATATTGAGACTATAAAGGAAAGATTTAATATCTTCTATTACTACAATTTGTAGCGGGATAATATGTATGTGAAAAGCTACCCGCTTTATTCTCCCGTTTGTACTACACAAACAAAAGAATACCACACTAAAGTGGATGTTTATTGATATAAAAACCCATATCATAATTAACTTGGAGTTTATTGATAATTGTACGCGTCATGGTATAAACCTGAAGTTTATCAATATTGATAATTTATTCAGTTGACATAATTGGTTTAGCCATGTTAATTATAGTATGATGTGCAAAAATAAAAGAGAATTCACATGGGTAAATATTAAATAACTAGAAAATTATGTTCGAATTCTCTTATGTTGGTCTCATTAATTAATAGACCAATTAAAATTGGGATTGAATCCCATGAATGCTGGAAATATCAAAAGTGAATATGGGCTCATTCATCTGCCATGTATACCACATAAGATGCATCTATGAGATGGTTACATGTGAGATTATTATTATTAACCCGCAACCTGGTGTTTGCGAGGTGACTTGCTCAGTAATTTAATTTCGAGCATAATTTTCAGATTTTCCATTCAAGATAGTTTATCTTGATAAGTTGGTTTACATCACAACTGATTTAGCAAAATAATTTATTGAGTGCCTCCACTTAATAGCTAAACTATTGCTTATGAGAACAAAGTTATCTATATCAGTTTGATATATATTATATACGAAAGTATATTACATTCTCCCCTCACAAGTGGTTCAGGGTCAGGAACCAAATAATTTCATCTTGTTATTATTGATGTTCGGTGTATATTTTGATTAACACCATAATGCACAAAGATGGGTTCTCAAAGTTGAGGAAACAAGTTAGTTTTTCTAACATGATGGGGGAGAAATGCTAAACAGTTGAGAAAAAGTTATGTGGAATTATCATGTGTACATCTAGATCCTCGAATAAAATAATATGAACTTGAAGTTCATAGAAAGATATTTCATTTGAAATATATTGCAAAGTATGCCGGGCGCATTTGCTGACCCAAAGAAAGTAACTATTCTTATTGCAAATGCTCATATTGAGTCATAAAAGGACAAAGTCTATGGTACGCTTAAAGCGTATGGACAAATCGGTTTTAAATAAACTTCTTCATAAAGAAGATGAGCAAATGATCGAAATGATTATAATAAAGGAGGCAAGTGATATAGAAGATCACATGACGTAATACTTCATAAAATCTCAGGAAAGGTTCAGGTACATGAATATATGAATGGAGAGATCTCTATTTTATGTCTATATAAAAATAAGGAGGTTGGACATAAAATAGCGCTAAGTATAGATGAGGATCTTAAGTCTGTCGAATACAAACACAAAAATATTGGCCAAATGGAGGAGACACAATTCGAATAGAATTGATTTCATATGAAAGACATATAGTTCAAACACTTGAAAGTATAAAGTCAATGATATGTGCAATCAGTTTTTGATATCTTATTTGTCTAGCATAACATAAAAACTTGATATGCATCGAATTAAAGTCTATTATATGACTTATATGATTTAACTATATGACAATCCATGAAGAATTTAAATTGCTTAAAGCATATAAAATTCTTGGTCATGAAGTACTACATCCTAAGTACAATTTGTGCACATTTGTATCTTGCTATAGTTATAAGCATGATAATGTGCTAGAAAAAATTTTCAAGGTGCAACATAATCATTGGAGTTAATATGGGTAATTTTTATTCATCAAATCTCTGCCGACGTCAACCTTCAAGAAGCTAGTGCACAAGATTGGAATGTGAAGGCTCAAGGATGTGAATTGTTACTCTCATCAGGGGGAGTTAATACGCGTCGTACTCTTTTTCCCTTACTAGGTTTTGTCCCACTGGGTTTTCCTTGCAAGTTTTTTAACGAGGCAACCAAAAGGCGTATTGTTAGATATGTGTACTCTTTTTCCTTTACTAGAATTGTTTCCCACTAGGTTTTATTTTAGTTAAGGTTTTAACGAGTCACATTATCTGTTGAATAGACATTCAAGGTGGAGTGTTATAAATAGAGTTTTATTTAAGGTGAATGTCTATATTTTAGAGATTTTAGGGATTTTACTTGGTGGCTAAGTCACTCTTTCCCTATAAATAGAGGGGTCCTATTCCATTGTAATTTATCCAAAAACAATAATATTTCTCTCTCTCTCTACTTTTCTCTGTAATACTCTTCCTCTTCTTTTTTCATTTAATAATACTTTTAGTTTTGTTATCAAATTAAATATTTTTCTGACTCATTTATAATCAAGCAAAAGTAAGATTAATTCACATCAAAACACATCTATGAAGTGTCAAATTGTTGGAACTTTATAATAAGTCTCTCTTATTGCCTAATGCTTAATGACTTTATTGTTGAAATAAAACTTTATTATTGAAATAAATATAGAATAAAAATTTGTAATTTCGTATTATTTTGAATTAAGAGATCCTATATTACTGAAACTAAATTAGAATTTTAAGAGTGGGAGTAGCATTTTATGATTTTTGCTAGAAATTTGACGAAATAACTGGAAGTCCATTAATTGAAGGGGAGCCTTGGCGTAACGGGTAAAGTTGCTTCCATGTGACCAGGAGGTTACGGATTCGAGCCGTGGAAACAACCTCTTGCAATGCAGGGTAAGGATGCGTACAATAGACCCTTATGGTCGGGCTCTTCCTCGAACCACGCGCATAGCGGAAGCTTAGTGTACCAGAGTGCCCTTTAATAGGAAGTCCATTAATTCATATGTGCTTGATATAACTTATAAATTTGTAGATTGAGTGAGTGCATTTCACATTGTAAGAGATTCATATAGTAACTTTAAGATTGTGCTTTCCCACAAATCACATCTTTAGAATAAATTCTTTTGATTGGTAACCACAAAAATGAGATGCTAAACTGCAACTTCTCAATGGAATAAGTAGACGAAACTTTTACTAGTAAGTCAAGGGAATACAAATATTTTAAACCATTTTATGAGTCCATGCATTTTTATAACTAGGTTTGATTTCAGAAGTGATTTGAGCTTTTATTGTAATTAATTTAGTCAATTGTCCTATTGGGTTTCTTTTTTCGGCTTAACCCAAAGCCTAGTTATGTGGGGCAAGTGCGCAATAACTATTCTTAGGGATGCTATTTAGATTAGCCGGTACTTATTTTATCCTGTAATTTTAAACTAGAAAACGTAACTTAAGGACAATTCAGGACAAAAATATTCTGAAAGTCTGAAATTTAGGATGCAATGGCTAATTCCTAAATAGCAACCCTTTAGAATGGCTCTCTGGTGTCATTTCTACTAGTTATGTGCTCATAAACTATTTTCATTTAATTTCAATGCAAGGATGGATGGTAATTTGCACGACCCTAAAACCGACCCGGTCGTGATGGCGCCTATCGTGAAACTAGGTCAGCCGACACAATCCCCAAATCAAACCATTATTCTCTAAAAGTCATTTTTAAGCCATTAAGTAACAAGAAATCTCATAATATAAGTCTAAATGACCAATGCGGAATAAATACACAAGCCCGACATCGGGGTGTCACAAGTCACGAGCATCTACTAAAGTCTGAATACAACGAAGAGTCTGAAAATATACTAAAAACAGTGTAAGGAAGACAAGAGGGAGAAGAGCAGGGTTGCGAACGCCGGGCAGCTACCTTGCTAACTCCGATGACTCTGCCACTGAGCAATCAACACCCGCTACCGGGTTCAGAAATACCTGAATCTGTACACAAGGTGCAGGGAGTAATGTGAGTACGCCAACTCAGTAAGTAATAAAAGTAAATGAAAGCTGAGCAGTAAGAAAACACATAGTTCCACGTCATAACACTACAACAAATACAGTACATTGCTCAAAAATAGTACAAAAAACCATTTTTTTCTCGTAAAAACAACTCAATTTCAGTAAAAACCTTTCCTTTTAAAACATCTTGCACTAGCTTCAAACGAGTGATGGAAAAAACAGTGAGAAAAGAAAATGATAGAAACATAAACAGCCCCTCGGGCAAAACATATACCATCAACCGCCCCTTGGGCAAAATATCGACAGAACCAGCCCCTCGGGCAAAATATCAACAGAACCAGCCCCTCAGGCTACCTCACAATCACTCGTAATCAGCCCTTCGGGCAACAACATGAATCAACAACAGTCCCTCGGGCTACATCACATCACTCACAACGGGTACCCGCGCTCACTGGGGGTGTACAGTCTCCGGAGGGGCTCCTACAGCCATAGTGCTATAACAAGCCATCTCGTGGCATAATCAATCAGGCCCTCGGCCTCACAATATCATGAATCAGTAACAACCTGCTGCGGCGTGCAGCCCGATCCCATAATATCCTCACAGCACAGGCATTCGGCCGCACTTAGTCAAAAATATCTCAAGCCACTCGGGCAACAGTAAAACAGGAAACTCAGCTCAAAATATCATTTAAAGCATCAAAACGGAGTAAATGCGGCTGAGTTATGAAATCAGTAAAATACAGCATGACTGAGTACAGATAATAAATCGAAACAGTGAGGAATAGTAGTAAAAAGCCTCTAAAGGTCCAAATCAGTTGGCACGAGGCCCAAATATGGCATTCAGCCCAAAACATAGTAATACTTTCCAAAACACAATGATAATCAAACGGCTTTCAATCAAATGCGCGACTTAACACTCGTACAGGACGGACCAAGTCACAATCCCCAATGGTGCACAATCCCACGCTCGTCATCTAGCGTGTGCGTCACCTCAAAATAGCACAACGATGTGAAATCCGGGGTTTCATACCCTCAGGACAATATTTACAATCATTACTTACCTCAATCCGGTCCAAACTCTAGCCCGCGATGCCTTTGTCTCTCGAACCGGCCCCCGAATGCTCCAAATCTAACCAAAATCAGTATCATACCATTACTACGCGAAAAAGGAACAAAGCCCAAGCGAAAATAATCAAATTAACTCCAAAATCCCGAATTTGGCCAAACCCGACCCCGGGCCCACATCTCGGATTTCGATAAAAATCACATCACTAGAATCCTTATCCTCCCACGAGTCCATAGATACCAAGAACATCAAAATCGGACCTCAAATGGCCCCTCAAATCCCCAATTTACACTCTCCAATTTCAAGCCCTAAACCTCCAATTTTAACCACTAATTTCCATAAATTCCATGTTTAAATAATTAAAAATCAACATAGAATCGAGTTTTAGGTGCAATAATCTTACCTCCAAGTGTTTCTCTTTGAATCCCTTTTCAATCTCTCCCAAAAAGCTCCAAAATCGCTCAACAGTGGTGAAATATGGCCAAAAATCGCGAAGACCTCTATTTAAACATTATGCCCAAGGATTATTTCCTTAATCGCGATCGCGGAAACACCCTCGCGATCGCGAAGAACAATTTCGCTGCCTCAACATTTTACTCTACGCGACCGCGTTACTCCACACGCGAACGCGATGCAGTGGTTCCCCTGACCTACGCTATCGCGCTTGACCCAACGCGAACGCGAAGGGTAACACCAGATTTCCTCTGCCGCCTTATTTCTTCTACACGAACGCAGCCTGGCCCACGCGTTCGCGTTGCACAACCTGACTAACCTACGCGAACGTGTCCCGTTCTCTGCGATCGCGAAGAGTTAACCTAGTTGGCCTCCCGTTTGCCTTACGCGACCGCGAACCTCCTCCCGCGATCGCGATGAAGAACACACCAGTTGCAGAACACCAGCAAACCAGCAACTCCTTAAGTCCAAAAGATGACCCGTTGAGCATCCCAAACACACCCGAGGCCCTCAGGACCTCAACAAAACATGCCAACACATCCCATAACATCATTCAAACTTGTTACAACCTTCGGAACGCCCAAAACAATATCGAAACATCAAATCACCCTCAGATTCAAGCCTAAGGATTCCAAAGCTTCCGAATTCGATCAAAAAGTCTATCAAACCTCGTCCGAATGACCTGAAATTTTGCACACACGTCCCAAATGACACAACGGGCCTACTCCAACTTCCAGAATTCCATTCCGATCCCGACATCAAAATTTCCACTGCCGACCGGAAAACTCTAAATTTCAAATTCCGCCAATTCAAGCCTAAATCTACCATGGACCTCCAAATCACATTCCGGATGCGCTCCTAAGTCCAAAATCACCTAACGGAGCTAACTAAATCATAAAAATCCGAATTCGAGGTCGAATGCTAAAAAGTCAAAACTTGGTTAAACCTTTCAAATTTAAAGCTTCAAACTGAGAATTGTTCTTCTTAATCTATTCCGATTACCTTGAAAACCAAAACCGACGATTTACATAAGGCATAATACATCACACGGGGCTAGTCATGCCCGAGAACTTGCGAGCGAAGTGCAGAAGCTCAAAATGACCGGTCGGGTCGTTACATCCTCCCCCACTTAAACATACATTCGTCCTCGAACGTGCCCAGAGTTGTTCCGAAAACCATCAAATCGCTGTGTAACCTTACCTTGCCCATACCCGGGGGTGATCCCACGTTACCCTATCTCATATAGGTCCGATAACACCATGTAACTGAAATTTACAATCTAACCTAGCCCATAAACCTTAGAACCAAATTTTTCACTTCCGAAACTATCTATAAGGTCAGAAACTCACATCTATACTCTGAATAAGTCTGAACACGCTGCATCAAGCCATAACCGCAATCCAAGATGAAAATCACATAATATACCACACAACTCCAACACCCATAGTGATAACTTCTAATCGCAACAACTGCTCATTCAACTCAATACCGGTAATAAACCTTTTATGAATTAAAGCTTTACTCCAACACTTTTCACATACTGCCAATGATGAATCAAACACGCAGAAATCATAACCATTCCTCAGATCAACCAGTTATGGAGTTCCCTATCCTTCTGCAATGACTGAAATAAATTTCTAAGCCGAATCCTGATATTATCCTTCCAACATGCTGAAATTGAATCCGATAGTATTCATCCTAGATCCCAATGTCCTCATCTCATCTGACACGACTACTCTAGTGACATGACATATCGATACAATCTAAATCCACAACCCGTGCGACCCGCGCACCAATAAGTAACAGCCCAAATGTACTCCAATCATGGAAAAATGGCTCAAATGAGAGAGTTGTACCGCAAGCTCACCAGTATCACCACCATACAATGCTGATAACTCATCACACATCGTAGAACCATAACACATGAATCTAACCCGAAGGATCATATCTCCACATAACCTCGCTGCAACGTGCGACCCTATCCAAACACTGGTCCATATGAAATATCTCAAGTCACTATGCTCAAAATCAACAACCACGCACAATTTGATGTCTAGTACCAAAAGCAAATCATCATAACCACGGTGAAACAAATGACATAACACCACACAAACCCGAAAGGACATAACCGATACGCCATCCACCGAGCAATACTCAATACTCTTCCCGCAATTCCACTCTGAAACCCCAATAGAACCGCACTATATGCGCCTATAACCAACGAATCATAACGCCTCGCAATACTGAAAGGTAAATCATAGATCACTCCCGAACACTAATAAATTCAATAGCAATCGAATTAACATATCCCTCAACAATAACCACTCGAAGTCAACAAAGCCGACTCGATGCAGAACACACATCCATATTGGCCTATCAATGAACCCCTTATCAAGGAGTTCCTGAAGCTGCTCCTTCAACTCCTTTAACTCCGTCGGTGCCATACGATACGGTGCCCGACGCCAAATGAATACCGAAATCAACAACCTTGTTTGGCGGCATGCCCGGCCGCAGGAACCACATCCGAAAAAAAATCCCTCACGAAGGCCAAATAAGAAGACAACCCTTCCCAACCATCCGCTGGGTCTTCAAATGAAATTACCCTACTGGGAACATAATCTGCCGAACCCGCCACTCAATCTGTGGCATCCCTGGCATAGCCAACGTCGCCGTCTTAGCGTAACAGTCCAGAATACCACGACACGGAGACAACCAGTCCATACCCAATACCACATAAAGATCTAACATACTAAGCAACAAATGATCCACTCGGGTCTCCAAACCCCCGATAGTCACCATACAAGGCCGACACACGCGACCCACTACTACAACATAGCCTGTTTATGAGAAGTCCCAGCCTCCAAATCCATATAGCACAGGAATCAGCATATCCGATCCCAATTCCACTGCCCGAACATCTAACACACATCTAATACTCGATCATTCCACGAGGGATACTCCTATAATTCTTCTGTGCCGCCAAGCAAACTTGAATATCAGCAGTCGACCTAACAAGAGAGTGCCGCAATGCTAATAAAGTATCCATAACTCAAACACATCGGCCTTTCTGAAATGTATACCCTCATCAAGTCATACCAATCAGTACTATCATTTTCCTAATCCTCTGAAACTGCTCGTGTTGTCTAAGAATTTATGACCTTCCTTTCAGAACTGAACTGTGACCTTACACATGCCAATCTCAATCCTACACAACATACCGTCACTATGACATCCTATGATAATTGTGAGAACTTCATAATTCACTCTAAACCACAAACAATTATGTACTCAACTAGCCAAGAACATTCCATTTGATCTCATCTAGAAGAAAATCACTATACGTCACATGCTCCTCACGCCAGCAGAAAATATACATCTCTAACCGTGGTAGAAAACCATCAAGAACTCTCCGAATCCCATTTGCACAAAACCAAACCGTCATGACTGAATCCTATTAGCTCGTCCAAGCTACACATGTCACCAAAAACTCAAGAACATTTCCACGAGACATTTGTAGTGTTACGCCCCGCAATATTACGTCGATATTACGTCCCGCAGTACTACATTACGATGATGTTACGCTTCGCGGTACTACATTACGATGATGTTGCACCCTGTAGTGTTGTACGTTGAAATTGTCGTAAGGTAATTGGCATCAGTCTAAGAAAAAGATTATTTAGGGATTTTATAGATTGTGCTATTTCAAACAAGTAATGAGTAAATTCGCGAAGGTGAGAGGGGAAGCAAGTCAAAGAAAATGAATTTTCGTCCAAGTTTGGCATGTTGGGATAGAATTCGGGCTGAGCATTAATACCCAATATTTATGGAATAGCACCATACAAGGTACCACATGACCATGATAGAAAAGTGTATAAGGTGTGTTAAAAATAAGTAGTACTTTGAGTAATTTGGAATAATTCTTCATTATGTGGGTAATTGGTTAATTATTGAATAATGAGACATTACCTAATTAATTGATAATTAGTGGTGGATAATTAAAGTCTTTTCTATAAAGACCAATGAGTCTCACCTGGCAGCACATTAAGCATAAATAGGTGACTCTTACCCATTTTAGCAAGGTGTCACATTAATGGAAAGTTGTTGGTTTAGTCATCAAAGTTGGTGCCACTTAATTGCCACTATAACGTCACATTAGGTAACTGAAAATTGGCAGCAACCTTGTTTCCCTTTAGTTGCTCAATATCATTCTTGCTACTCATATCCATTATGTGGAATTGGATCAAATTTACACAAGCTAAAAAAAAAAAGACAATCCACGAAACAACCTATAACATACAAATCAAACAATTGGCCACTTCTACAAGTTCCACCAACGTCCAAGAATGCAAGTGAAAATGCAACGGGATTTTGTGATTCTAAGAAAGTTCGGTGCAGTCTTTTCCAAGAATTTCACAAGTATTTTTTCCTACTCTGATCTTGTCGTCACGTGTTTTGTCGCAATTAACGTGTGTTAGAGGGATTATCAAGAGAATCGACTCAGGTATGTTAAGGCTATCCCTTCTTTCTTTTTGGCATGATCTATACGAACGAACGAAACGAGCAAATGCACAACTTCCATAAATTACTCTATTCATAGAAATGCTAGAGATGTGTATATTCTTGTTCTTCCATTTGTCATATTATTCTATCATGTGTTCATGGGTCTCAAAAATACGTAAGTTGGTAAAGTGTATTTCAAGATATTAATCAGAGGCATAATGATCTTATGACGTACCGAGAGATTTTATTAACTTATTTTCACGTGCATTTCATGCATTTACATATCCACATTGACCCATGACCAGACGGCGTTATATACGCGTATATATGTATATTATATTTATATGGGATATGGGAAAAGGTTGTGGCATTATACACGCACCACCACCTGATCAGCTGGTATACGTTGATGATTTTGCCCACAGTGGCCGAGATGATATGATGGGATGCCCTCAGAGGCCCGATGATGTTATGAAACATGTACCTATGCATGACATGACATTCATACGCATATGCATGACACTATAATTATTTCATGATTTATAAAGTTATCCTGACTTACAGATTGAGTCATTTACTCTATATTTCTTCTATGTCTGTTATGTACTTATTTATGTTCCTTACATACTCGGTATATTATTCGTACTGACGTCTTTTTTGCCTGGGGACGTTGCGTTTCATGCCCGCAGGTTCCGATAGACAGGTCGAGAGTCCTCCAAGTAGGTCATCAGATCAGCGGATGATGTTGGTGCGCTCCATTTGCTCCGGAGTAGCTTGTTTGGTCAGTATGATTTAGACGTGTATTGTTTGGTATGGCTGGGCCCTGCCCCGACCTTTGTGATAAGTATGTACTCTTAGAGGCTTGTAGACAGATGTCATGTACACGAATGCTTGTATGGCCTTGCCGGCCTATGTTTTGAGTTCACAAATGATCATGTTGGATTTATAGGCCCGTATGTCACATGTATAAGTTTTTATGTCAGGATTGGTCATTCTATATTGAGTATTCCCTTATGTTTATTCTGGTTAGCCCATGACGGCCCGTTTGGCCCATTTGCCAACGAAAGCACAATAAGAAAGATATGTTATGTTGGTACTCGATTGAGTAAGGTACCGGGTGCCCGTCGCGGCCCATCGGTTTGGGTCGTGACAAAAGTGGTATCAGAGCAGTTCTGTTTTGGGAGTCTACAAACCGTGTCTAGTAGAGTCTTGTTTATGAGTGTGTCATGCACCACACTTATAAGCAGGAGGCTACAGGGCATTTAGGGATGTCACTCTTTTTATAGTGTCTATTATATTGCATTATTCTCTTCTTTCTTTTATTCGTGTCAAAGGATAAATTCCATGCTTTTTCACGTTAATTAATTTATTGGAAAGCATTTTAATTTATTAAATGGACACGGCATCTGACTTCTCCATCCTTAGAAAAGCTAAGAGCTTAATCTCATAAACAAATGATGCTTATAAAATGCTATGACATATGCAATTTATAATTACAATTGACAAATACGTCATACTCGAAATTAACACATGCGACTTATATTATAGCTATTGCCAAAAGGGACTTGTAAATTGCAATTAAAATTGCGATTTGTATTCGCAATTAACAAATGCGGCTTATAAATTACAATTGGCAAATGCTCATAACCGCAATTGACCAATGCGACTTGATTCTCAATTTACAAGATTTGTGATTTGTCAAATGCGACTTATAAATCGCAATTTACAAATGCGACTTAAATCACAATATTTATTGCAATAGAAAATGCAATATGCTTCTCCTCTCTTTTTTCTTATAGTTTTGTTATCAAAATAAAATATTTTTCTGACTCATTTATAATCAAGCAAAAGTAAGATTAATTTACATCAGAACACATCTATGAAGGGTTAAATTGTTGGAACTATATAACAAGTCTCTCTTATTGCTTAATGCTTAATGACTTTATTGTTGAAATAAATTTAGAATAAAATTTGTAATTTCGTATTATTTTGAAATAAGTGATCCTATATTACTGAAATTAGATTAGAGTTTTAAGATCAGGAGTAGCATTTTATGATTTTTGCTAGAAATTTGACGAAATAACTGGAAGTCCATTAATTGAAGGGGAGCCTTGGCGTAACTAGTAAAACTGCTACCATGTGACCAGGAGGTCACGAGTTCGAGTAGTGAAAACAGTCTCTTACAGAAATGCAGAGCTGCGTACAATAAACCCTTGTAATCAGACCCTTTCTCGCTGACGAACAAGCGAAAAAAGCCGCACAGAGCGGGAGCTTAGTGCACCGTACTTTCCTTTAACCGGAAGTCCATTAATTCATATGTGCTTGATATACCTTATAAATTTATAGATTGAGTGAGTGCATTTCACATTGTAAGAGATTCTTATAGGAACTTTAAGATTGTGTTCTCCACACAAATCACATCTTTAGAATAAATTCTTTTAATTAGAAACCACAAAAATGAGATGCTAAATAGCAACTTCTCAATGGAATAAATAGACGAGACTTTTACTAGTAAAGTCAATGAAATACAAATATTTTAAACCATTTTATTGATTAATGTTCAGTCCATGCATTTTTATAAGGGAAACTTACACAAATGTCCCATATAACTTTCAACTTACCAACCTCTAGCCATTAGTCATAAACTTACCAAAACTAGCCAAGCACATATAAAAGTTGAAAAACTAAATAAATAAGGTTCTTTATCTCAAAGAATCACATGCAAAAATCTCCCTCCATATGTTTAAGCGTGATTAGCAACATTAGATGCAAGATGGAAAGGAAATTTCATGGATGGGATAGCAAATAAGATCATGAAATACAAAAAATATAATATTTCAAAAGTCTAAGCAAAAAAAGAACTTTTTTCAATGGGTATAGTTGAAATTTATTGAAAACATATAGATAAGTCAATATACAAAATTTGAGAAAGATTGGAGGTGATTTGGACTGATTTTGTATCAAAATTCGTAATTAAATCGAGTTCAAAAAAGTTCTTCTGCGACACATGTATCAAAAATGTATCACGCATGTATCTCACACACAGGTATACATGAATATATATGTGATACATAATTGATACAAATATGATATATATGTGATACACAAATGATACACAGTGTGATACACATATCATTTTTTTTCATGTTCAAGTTTTAGTTCGAATTTTCAATTCAAACCACCTCAAAACTTCACCAAATCATCCCAAAACTGAGATTCGAACTCTTTAAGATGTATCCAATCTATTCTATAACACCCACTAAAAAAAAGCAAAAAATTGACCTAATTTTGCTACAAATAGCTAATTGGCTAATATTAGTAATATTTGGCTAATATTAGTAATATTTCATGAATTGGCTAATTTTTGTAATGAGCTACTTATAAATGGACATAGCTGGTAATTTCCCTTTTTATAACTAGGTTTGGTTTCAGAAGTGATTTGAGCTTTTATTGTAACATAGTCAATTGTCCTGTTGGGTTTCTTTCTTGGGGCTATTATCACTTTTAGCCCGCGCCATAAACTATTTACATCTGGTAACCAAAAAAGTATATAAAACTTGTGTAATTTTTGTATATAACATACATAATGCATATATGTACAAAAAATATACATATATATACAAAAAATATACAAATTTATATTTGTTCGGCTATTATTTTTACAGTGGCTATACAGTGTCATTTTTCCTTCTTTTTCTTCGGCTTAACCCAAAGCCTAGTTATGTGGGGCAAGTGCATAGATATTCATTCTCAGGAATGTTATTTAGAGATTAACCAATACTTATTTTATCCTGAAATTTTAAACTAAAAATCGTAACTTCAGAATAATTCAGGACAACAATGTCCTGAAAATTGGAACTGAAAACTTGAAATTCAGGACGCAATGGCTAATTTTTAAATAGCAGACCTTTAGAGTGGCTATCTGGTGTCATATCTACTAGTTATGTGCTCGTAAACTATTTTAATTTAATTTCAATGCAAGGATGGATGGTAATGCATGTTGGCCTAGATGAATTTAAATGGGAAAATATGATCAAATATGAATTTATATAACAAATCCCTACTGGAAATAGATAAACATTACGCCATTAAAAGGGCCAAAATATCACTACCAAGCTTGTGGTCATTCCCTACTTATAATTTTTATTTTTTATTTTTTATTTTTTATTTTTTATTTTTTATTTTTTATTTTTTATTATGAATAACCTTAGGAACTATCCTTTCCGGCTGCACCCCCCACCCCCCAGCTTTGCCCTTGGGTTTGTCAACCAACCTAGCATGTTCAGATCGGGACGCTTCGGCGATGATGTAGTCATAGTAGTCCTTTGATAGGAACCTTTCATTCGCGTGTCGTATAGGATTCATGCTATTGCTATTGTTTGTATTGGCGGGGCAACAAATATATTTACACAATTTAATCATAATACAAGCAATTATAAGTAACTAAAACAACAAGCATCTTGACAAATAGGTAGCAAACTTGTTAACAAGTTATAAAATACTTATAATGTAAAACGTATTTACTTTATTAGTGTATAAAACTTAAACTTACATAAATAATATGGATGTCTTTTTCATTCTCAACTTCGGTTGCTCTTCTTCATGGTATCCATAATTCCAAGTTTCAAACTACTTTTATTCATAATTTAATGGCCATAATCAGACTATTTCACTAAGTCGAACGTCCTAAATTGAAGCTAACATGATCTTTAAAATTCCATGGCCTAAACAGCTAGTTGATGTTTTTTTTTTGGGTCTAAATAGAAGCAAAATATAGGGTTTTTTTTTTTTTTTTGGTCAAGGATTTGACGATCATTGTCAATTATAAATCAATTATTCTGTAAGGATTTGGCAGTAAATTTTTTACTTGTAATTAAGTTGCTCGGGCTCGAGTGCAAGAATCTAATACAAGTGCGAATTTAGAGGTAAAATCCTTCGTAATCTAAAATTTAATAGTCGGGCACGGATACGGATGTGAAGATTCAGCTAAAAAGTATTCAAATATTTAAAATAGAATTAATTTATGTATAAATTATGTGGCATTTTGTGTAAAACTTAAAGTTATTCCGAGAAGGAAAAATTATTAAGAGGAGAATCCGAAAAGGAGATAAAAAGAAAACGATTGACATAAAAATTTATATATACAAGGTATTTCATATTCTTCAATTTCAAACCTAGCTTTTATTTTGATTTTAGAAAATTTAACATCTGTCGCGAATTTCTCTATTAATTTTGGTCAGTACTCAATCAGTGACCAGATCCGGTACGAATCTCATATCCATATCCATGTCTACGCAACATGAAAGTGAAGAGTTCGAGCTACTTTTTTTTTTTTTTTGATTTCTCACCCGGTATTCGGTACCCACATTGGGGCCCGACTAATCCGGATTCGTGCCGGAAAGTCCCACATTGGGGGGTAAAGCGCTCCCTAACAAAGGCGACTCCATACCCAGGGGCTCGAACTCGAGACCTCTGGTTAAGGATGAAGGAGTACTTGCCACTCCACCACAACCCTTGTTGGTCGAGCTACTTATTTATGTCATGAGCAACATCATGCCTATGTAAGCTAAAAACAAAGAGAAAAGGAAAAGTAAAAGGTTTAAACTTAAATCTGCACTTTTCACTATTGCTATAGTAATGCAGCTTTTTAGTTTCTGATACCCAACAAATCTTTGAAGCTTCCACAAAGATTTTTTCATAAAGTTTCTGTCTAAATGGTTCTTTTTCTTTTTTTCCCTTTTTTGTTTCAAGAATTTCCATCAAGTATATATAGTGAACTTACTTAAAGGAAAGGAAGTACTCAAAGTGTTTGAACAATCCATTTCCAATTTTAATGATGGGGCTTTATCCAACAAAGAAACTGCTTTTTCTACATCGGCACTTAAGTTGTCTATCTTTCATTCTTTTGACTCCTCTAAAAGTAATTTCTTCCCCTAACAAAATTTTCTTCCAAAATCATGGATTACTTATATATA
>NC_031997.1:97606-108554 GCF_001879085.1 Nicotiana attenuata
TATATATATATATATATATATATATATATATATATATATATATATATATATATGTGTGTGTGTGTGTGTGTGTGTGTGTGTTTAAGGCCGTGGAAGCAGCCACTAATGCTTGCATTAAGATAGGCTGTCTACATCACACTCCCTGGGATGCGATCCTTTTTCGAATCCTACGTGAATGCGGGATGCCTTGTGCACCGGGTTGTCCTTTTCTATAACAAGATATATATATATATATATATATATATATATATATATATATATATATATATATATATAGCTTAATTTCAAGATGGATTGAATTTCAATATTTTACATATATTTTAGGCAATCTTGTTAATTTATATGAGTACACGATTACAATGAATATCAAGTAGCATGTACACACACCAAATAAAGTTAGAAGAACTTTCAAGTCAAAACAAAACAAGTTCATTTGGAACAAGATCACAATTATTCTAATGTGATATGGGTTTTTTATAATCCTAAACGAAGCCAAAGGTTTATCTATACCAATTGATAAATGGACCTTAGGCGATACCAATAAACTCAACCAGTTTGAGGTGTGGATAGAGTCTATATTAACATGTAATATATGTGTATATGAAATACCTAAGATTATAACTTTTTTAATCCGTAATTTCAAAAGTATTATGAATAACAACAAACAACCTTAAGAGTTGAATATCGAGTTTAAATACTGCATTCGTCTCTAAATTCAAACTTGTAGTCTTCTTAGACAACTAAAAGATTCAATCCTTCAAGGGTCATTAGCCAAAAAAAAAAAAAAAAAAAAATTGTCAAGAACAAGCCACGTGGCAGTAATTGATTTTCATGCAAATGTGACCCAACCTGGCCTACTGGTAGTGGAAAATCTTTAAAAGAGGCTAAAAATTAATGATGAAAGTCTTAAGATGGAAAAGGATACATTCAAGTAAATTCCCTTGGGCCTCATAGAGTGAATAGAGAAGGGAAAAGCCCTTATCAATACCATATTCCTTTTTCATAATCGTGGTCTTCTGGTCAGTTTGCATGTATCATCAAACTTCTCCGTAACAGACTCGTTTTTTTCAATATTTTTTTGCTGCTATAGTGAAGTATCGTTATAACGGACATATATTATAACATAATATAACATAACATAAAAATTAGTTCGAAAAAAAACTTGGATTTTATAGTGAATGGTTGTTATATAGAGATGATGTTATAGAGAGATCTGACTTTATCTCAATCGACTAGTTTCATGGGATACCTATTACCTTCAATCGCATAACTCTATCCACCAAAACTTGGACAGATTAAGAGAAATTACCAAAAGTATTTTATCAATATCATATTCTTTAATTTGCAAGCAAATTAAAGTTCATTTTGAAAGACTCTTAGTTAACTGTATGTACAAGGTAATAACCTAACTTTGTTAATCATTTCTTTTCTTTCTCTTTTTCTCTTCCTTTTTTTTCCCACCATAAACGGATGAAAATTTTTCAACGTGATTGATGAAAAACAAAGATAAAGAGAGACTTAATTTTTTTTTTTATTTTTTTTTATATTCCTCAGCAATCTCCATTGAGAAAAATGTACATATATAATTTGGAATTTTTTTTAAATGAAAGAAAGTCAAATAGATGAAACTAAAGAGACTCAAAACATATCAGCAACGAAGATATTTCAATGTCTAGAAAATTAATGCGAGAAAATACCATTCTTGTACTGCTATACAAACGAAATCTCTCCACTAATACTCCATATAGCTAACATAATGTCATAATTTGAAGTCATATATACAGTATAATTTTTTTTATATACCGTGTAGTTTCACCCATTTAGTCCGTTAATCATATGTTATTTTAATAAGATCATCAATTAATTTATCATAAAAAATTACGTATAATAACGTTACAAGTGACCTGATAGATTAAATAATTTTATATGTATGCGACCCAACACACTTCAACGGCTTAGAACAAATCAATATATGGACATCCTTTCTTTATCTACTTAATTATAGCATTACATCCTATGCACAAGAATATCTTCTGTTATTATCATTGTATCAACAATAACAACAACTACGCCTCAGTTCAACAGTTAAGCGAATTCCTATCATTACCTGCAGATTTCGAAGATGGATGATAAATATCAATGGTTTGCTGTCTCTAGTTCTTCTCTTTAGCTGTCAAAACAAGAAAATTGCCATTAATGAAAACAAAGATCAATAGACAAAACCGCTTGAAATGCTACAGAAACATTGAGTTGAGGGGAATGAAGCCTGGTCCGAGATCATTCAAATGATGAATTTTTGACAGATAGCTAACTGTTTTACAGATTGGTCACGAACCAGACAACATTCTCCTTAACAAATCTTGTTTCTTTTCTTTGGACAGTAATGCAGCCGATCCTAACACGCTAGGGATTGAGGCATATTTTTTTTTCTTTTGAGGGAAGTGAGGAATTTTGGGACCAGAGAGTATAAGCAGCAAGAGTAAACGAGTTGCTTTAATTTTGGTAAGGGTAAGGTCATACATAGTTTAGTTTAATTTTTATTCACGAGCCCTTTATATATAAGTGAGAAGGGGTTGTCTTTTTTGTTTGACAGATGGATTATAGTTTGCTCTTTTACTTTTTTTTTTCTAGAAAAATTAATCTAAATAGTCGCTCACACAATTGCTTAAATTAAAAGAAATTAACAAATATATATATATATATATATATATATATATATATATATATATATATATGTATATGTAAATTATCCTTAAATAAACAGTAAATCCAGTCAGGTATATTTGCATAAAGATTACTTTTTTCCTTAGCTACTAGATGTTCCATAATCATGGCTTTGACGAAAAATCATTAAGGGTATCTTTAGACTATGCATGGGTATCGGGGCGGAAGGGTGTTCGTTCGAACCCTCTTCGCGAAATATTACACTATATTTATAATGCAAAATTTGATTTGTATATTTATATATTTTATTTTGAATCCTCTTGACACAATTCAAAAGCATAGTTCAATGGTCAAGGGGATTCAAAAACTTTGTTACGTTGCTGGTACAGTTCCCATTAGCCACAATTTCTTCTGCTCTTTTCAACTTTTTTTCCTTTTTTGAACTCCTTTAGCGGAAATTCTGCATCCGCCACCGATGGCTACTTCCCTTTAATAAAGGATAATTGACATTCTTTTGCCATGTACGAGAATTCTTCCCCAACTTTTGAACAGATAATGTTAGAGTAGTTTCCTACGTGGGATAGAAGACATTTTTTAGGGGCATTTACATCTATACTCGCTTTTTGGGTCACGTTTTAACTTATACCAACTTTGCAAAAAAAATTGCAAGCGTACCCACTTTTTGTTAACTTCAGGCATACGGGCCTGGAGTAGCAAAGGCAATCACGCAAACTTCAACATTCTAGTAGATGGGCCTGAAGTAGCAAAAATTGCTGAACTTAAGCATTCTAGTAGCTGAAGTTTTATTTTCTATTTGCTGAACTTCAACATGTTTTAGCTGAAGTTTTTCGCGTAACTTCAGACATATGGGCCTGAAGTAGCAAAGATAATCATGCAAACTTCAGCATTCTAGTAGACGGACCTGAAGTAGCAAAAATTGCCAAGTGTTGGCTGAAGTTTTTGTTTGTAATTGCTGATAAGCATTCTACTAGTTGAAGTTTTTTTCTCTATTTGCTGAACTTCAGCATGTTTTAGCTGAAGTTTTGTTCTATATTTGCTAAACTTCAGCATGTTTTAGCTGAAACTTTGTTATGTTTGTGATGAACTTCAGGGCTGAAGTTTGTTTTGTATTTGATGAACTTCAGCATTCTAGGAGCTGAAGTTTTTGTTTATATTTGCTGAATTTCAGCATTCTTAGAGCTGAACTTCTAAAACAACAATGACAAGTTGTCATTAAGATCCAGTTGCTATAATGGAATTATCAGGAAATTCAGCATTAAGAAAAATCATCTTTAATTCTTTTTTGGGGGAACGAAATTTCAGATGTACTTAATGCAAAATTCATACCTTAGTGCTAAATCACTGTGTATTTCATATTCAATCAATAATACTTTCACGGAGTCTCATGTGTTTGAGAGAGAAAAGAAGAAGAAGAGGAAAAGAAAGGAGGAAGAAAGGAGCGCACATGTAGCAGGAAGAAGGAGGCGCCTGAAGTTGTAAAAATTAGGGTATATGTTAAATAACTTTAAAAATATGGGTATAGGTTAAATGAGGGCGACCAAATAGACGCCCGGTGCAATTTTTACCATTTTTTAAAATTTAAACATTGGATGAATTTAGTAAAATGGCCCTCTGCAAATAGTGATAGAAGTCCATGACAAATTGAATTGCAATTTTTAGTCGATGGCCCTATAGGTCCCACCGGCTTACATGTTAGCTCTAAATTGACATTAATAAATTAAAAAGGAAGGATAATATTACAAAAATAAAAAAGGGGTATTATCATTTTTAACCCGCGTCAGAAATTATTTATATCTCGTAACCAAAAAGTGTATAAAATTTATATAATTTTTGTACAATATACATAAAGTGTGTATATATATATATATATATTTTTTTTTTTCGGCTATTATTTTTACAGCGGCTATACAGTGTTATTTTTCAAATAAAAAATTAATTTATCAACTTCCCGTATGTTCTTTGCGATATATTGTTTGCATGGACTGCCAGACAGAGGCGGATCCACCCTATTACATGTGGGTTCCCGTGAATTCGGTTGCTTTTGCACATATTGTATATGTATTAAAAAGATCTACTAAATATCTTTAAATATTTAATTTTAAACCTACATATTTACTTAAGGTCTTTATAGGAATTCATAAACTTTAAATCCTGGATCCGCCTTTACTACCTGACTGATCACAATTTCACAATTTCTACATATGTTCATACTGAAGTTGCTATTACTTCATCGGCACGGAAGAAAAGTGATCTATTTTTTTTTTTTTTTTTACTAATGTTAACACTCAATTGAAGAACAAGAAGTATCGTAATAGATAGTAAAATATCCAACAACAGCAGCAACAAAAAAAAAACCCAATTTAATCCTATACATGGGGAGGGTATACACAGCCTTACTCCTATCTTATAAAAGCAGAGAGACTATTATCAATAGATTCTATTAATTTAAGATCATAGGGTTAAGGTTATTTTTGATCTTTTAAAAATATATGCGACGGCCAATTTTTCCTTATTAATCTAAGATCATAGGGGTTAAGGTTATTTTTGACATTTTTAAAAAAATATATGCAATGACCACCTTTTTTAAAATTAATTTAAGATCATAGGGGTTTGCTATCCAATTCAAAAGATTTAGAGAGTATTATTTCCCAAACCGAAAAGATTAAGGAGGTTCAGTAAAAGTTACTCTCTTAACTATTGTTTAACCATGGTAAACAGTAAAAGTTTATGCAAAGGACACGTGTCATGCATTTATTGGCTTGAGTGAACATTGGTTAAGTTCCTTCTAATAATAGAAGTAGATTTCCTGGTTTGATAAAACTCTCACACGGAATTACAATGGCGATAAAATACTCAACTGAACGTTCGTTGCTAAACTAGGGTTTTTCTATTTCTGAGATTCTACCCAAGGTAAGTTTTTTCATCAATTTTGAGCTCTTAATGACTGTTGTAGTTCTGATTTTGCATGTAAATAGTTTAATAATATAATAATAATGACTGTTGTAGTTTTGATTTTGCATGTAAAATAGTTTAATACTTCAAGAATTTTTTGAAATTATTGGGCCCCAAGTCATTAATGAATCACAAAAGAGAACTCTTTTTCAATTCCCCTTTTGCTTTCTCAATTTGCTAAGAAAAATTGTTGGACTGAGCCGGGTTTATCAGAAACAACCTCTCTACCAAGTAAGACCGCCTATACACTACCTTCACAAACCCCATTTGTGTGATTACACTGGGTTTGTTGTTGTTGTCGTCATTTGCCAAAAAACAATTGTCAATTTCTCTTTCTTCTTGCTTTTACTTTCTTTGAATTTGGTTCAACAAGTCAAGTAATTTATCTACATTGTGCTCAATCTTATAGGCATCTTCAACTTTCTCTCTTTTGAGTTTTTTTGGGGTTTTATTCGTCCTGGAACCTACTGGGCCGACTAATCTAGATTCGCGTCGGGTATTGGATCATTTAAAGGTTAAACATCCCTATTACGAATTTGTCGATTCTTAGTGCTTAAACTTGATCCTCTGGTTAAGCATGGAGGGATCTCGCGGATTTAAGATTTGAACTTTATGGCTTTGATGTTGGGATTCTACCACAACCCACTTGATTTAATGAGTTCAAAATTAATTATTTGTATTTAGTTTACGTTTTAACGCATGAGCATAGTTTAAGCCAAAGCTATTGGGTTTGAATAAACCCCTAACATTAAACTACAATCGTTCACCCCTGAGCCATCGCACCACATCCCTTGGTGGTGAGTTTTCCCCATTGTAGTGATCAAATAAGACTCTAATTGTATGTGGTGTTTGTGATGTGTATATTAATTGATGTATCTGCTTCAGCTAATTAATTAGAAATTAAAGACTATTAGTTGTTGGAATTAAAGCTGTTTTCAGCAGCTTTGACATAGTAGAAAAATTTCCCTGATCTAGCTAATATTCGTGTGTACTTTTGTGGCTCATAAAGCTGAAATCATGAAGCTGTCTTGTTTTGGTTTAATTTCTTACTGATAAACTTATGGATAAAATTTCCCTCGTTTCTCTTCTTCTTTGCATTTTAAACCATGAAAGTAACTCTAGGCCTTTGGTTTAGCGGTAAGAGTGCAACATGTGATGTGTGGTTCAGGCGCATGTCACGAGTTGGTGCCATAAACAAAAGTTCAGTATTTAAGTGGAGAAGGGTAGAGGGGCGGGCCCATTATCCATCAAGCTTCAAACCTTGCACCACTGAGGAATTTCTCGGTTCTAAAAAAAAACATAAAAGTAGGTGTAGAGCAGGTTTGGTGTTGTGACGTGCTGAAGTAGTTCCTTGGCATTAAGACGTGCAGATAATCGGACATGAGCTTTTTCTTGAAGCAAGCGGCCTTAAATGTAGTTGGCAAAATGATATATTAATTGTTAAAGAAATATAACTTGGAACAGGAAATAACATAAGAAAATCAGTCACAAACCTGGACTAGAAACTTTTAAGTGTAAAAATTTATATGGTTTTGCAGTTGAAAGACATCATTACTTCAAATGATAGGAATTCCGTTTACCATACAATTGATGTTTGAGTTATTCTTTCTTACATTGCATATTTACTTAATATTATTTCTTCATCTACTCCTTTTCATTGCTACAACTTATGTTTTAATTGTGCCTTGAGCGTAAAGTCTGAAAAGCTTAATATCCTAATTCTCAAATGTCAACTCAGTTAGAGGCAGACCAAAAAAAGCCTTGTCTTTGCTTGTTTCGTGATATGGACCAATACGGATTGAAACTTCATGAGAATGTTGATGTTGGAATGTCACTGATAAGCTGATGAGTTCATCGTCATTACACCCTAATTCCCATATTGAGCATTAATGCACTTCAGTATTGAGTCTACAGTACAAAGAATAAGCTCAATACCAAATCTTGCTGTCAGTTAATCCTTATTTCCACTTGAGACTTTTTTGTACTTGAGGCAGAGATTGTCAATTTGTAATTTTTCTTTATGCTTTCTTAGATTGAGTTCTATTTTGGACATTTGGTGTATAACCAATTTACTTTTGTTTATAGAAATTTCTTCAGGAGGTGCAACAACAAAGAAACAGAACAATGTGGTACCATGTGGCAAAGCCGTCTGAGTTTTTGGTCATTACTGGCAGAGGAATTGATGAGTTGAAAATTGCAAAGAAGGCTATGGTATGGCCATTTCAGAAATGCGAAAAAATTGATGTTACCCCTGTAAATTACACTTTTGAAGTCAATGCCATGAGCACAGAGAAGCTATCTTTCCTACTCCCTGCCGTCTTCACTATTGGTCCCCGGGCTGATGACCACAACAGCCTTGTCAAATATGCAAGGCTTCTTTCTCTTCATCAGCGCGATTCCCATGATGTAAAAGAGCTTGTTCAAGGCATCATTGAGGGAGAGACACGTGTCTTGGCTGCTTCAATGTCGATGGAAGATGTATTTAAAGGCACAAAGGATTTCAAGCGCGAAGTTTTTGAAAAGGTTCAGCTGGAGCTTGACCAATTTGGACTTCTGATATATAATGCTAACATTAAGCAACTGGTTGATGTTAGAGGCCACGAGTACTTTTCATATTTGGGCCAGAAAACTCAAATGGAAGCAGCAAACAGGGCAAAAGTTGAAGTTGCTGAAGCGAAAATGAAGGGCGACGTTGGATCCAAACAGAGAGAAGGATTGACAATTCAAAATGCTGCAAAGATTGATGTTGAGACGAAGGTTATAACCGCGCAAAGAAAAGGTAAAGGTAAAATGGAGGAGATTAAGGTAGGATCTGAAGTCAAGATTTTTGAGAATAAGCAAGAAGCTGAAGTGTCGGAGGCAAATGCAAAACTAGCAACGAAGAAGGCAGCATGGTCGCAGCAGGCAAAGATGGCAGAGGTGGTAGCTGAAAAAGCTGTGGCAATACGAGAGGCTGAGTTACAGCAAGAAGTCGAGCGAAAGAATGCCTTGACTAAGACTGAGAATTTCAAGGCTCAGTTCCTCAGTAGGGCTAATGTGGAATATGAGATTAAGGTGAGTCTAGTTGTGTTTCAGTTATTCCCTCTGTTTCATTTTATATGCACTCTTTCCTTCTTTAGTCTGCTCAAAAAAGAATGGTGCTTATCGCTATTTGGAAACTTTTTAACTTTAAACTTCTCATCTTATCCTTATTAACATACTCTTATAGCCGTAAAAATATCATGGCATGTTTAAGGCCATAAGTTCTAAGGGCTCGTTTGTTTTGGAACAAGGATATCCGATATCCTGCGATTATAATCGTGCATCCTATATGGGATAGTAATACCAAGATCTTGGTATAAAATATGAATTTAAGCTAATACCAATAACCAAACATGGGATAAATAACAACAAGAACAACAAAACCTAGTATAATCCCGCAAGTGGATCTGGAAATAAATACAACAACAACAAACCCAGTGTATTCCCGCAAGTGGGGTCTGGGGAGGGTAGTGTGTACGCAGACCTTACCCCTACCTTTAAAAAGGCAAGGAGGCTGTTTCCGGTAGACCCTCGGAATAAATGTAAATTCCAAATTTTTCCTAATCCCGGTAACCAAATGACCACTTAGGGTACTGTTAGCATGTGTCAAAATTTTTTCTTTCTTTAATTTTTGGACTATCTATTGATGTTTCCATCCAGATGGTATCAGTTGATTCTCTTTACTTGATTGTTCAATGGTATTTTTATATAGACCAAAGCAATGGATGTAAGGCCCTCAAATAATTAAGCCGTTCTCTAGTGATAAGCGTTTAACATGGCTGTTCAGAGCTAATATATTCTAGATGTTCTATTCAAATAATGGCTTCATCAGATGACATTCAGATCTATAGAATAACGGATCGTTCTAAGTATTCATGATTTTTTGTCATAATGTGGCTGATTGCTTGTGAAATTCAGGTGCAAGAAGCAAATTCGGAGTACTACCAAAAGCAAACAGCAGCTGACGCAATACTGTATGAGAAACAAAAGTTAGCAGAGGCTCGAAGGATCGAAGCAGATGCTGAAACGTACGCGAAAAAACAAGCTGCAGATGCTGCACTCTATGCCAAGAAGAAAGAGGCAGAAGGACTTGTGGCTTTTGCAGAAGCACAAGGGATTTACATACGCACGTTGTTGTCAGTGTTGGGAGGAAATTACACCGCGTTGAGAGATTACTTGATGATTAATGAACGGATATACACAGACATCGCCAAATATAACGCAGAAGCTATCAGAGGACTGCAACCAAAGATCACTATTTGGTCAACTGGTGTAAGTGAAGGGGATATGACCGATGGAACACGCGCAGGAAAGGGAAATGGTGCCATGAAAGAGATGGCGTCGCTTTACAGCGTAATTCCTCCCTTGCTACAGACCGTGTATGAGCAAACTAGTATGCTACCTCCACCATGGCTCGACACTTGCAGCAACAACCTGACCACATTGACCGAATCAGCTTAATGGTTTCTCACATAATATTATTAGCTACTTTGCTGGTAAAGGATCTAGTAGACTTAACATAACACATAAGTACTAGTACATATTGTTGGTTCATTGGCAAGTGGGGGAATTAACAGTAGATTACTATGCTTCAGTTAGTTTTGGTGCATTGGAAACAATATGAAGGTACAGTTGGTAAAAAGTGAACTTCTCATTGAGTAGAATTGCCATAGCTTCAGCTTGAGTTGGAGAGGAAAGTAAGTTATTTTCCAGCAGCCAAACATCAATAAATATTTTTGTTGAAGAATATTTTACATTTAAAAGGAAAAAAAACTGTCTTTGCTTATATTTTTCTTGATAGTCTAATTAAAATATTTTCTAAATTTTCATAGCGTGTTGGATAGTACGACAGTTTCTTCTAGAAAATATTTTTCGAAAAATATTTCTCAGAAAATATTTTTTATGGGTTCGTATCAAACGCATCCATAAAAAGATTAAATTTTTTTTCTTGAAGTTATTTTTCTCATTATATGCTATTTAAGAAATAATTTAACTTCACCTTACATGCGACCTACTGTTAAAAAATTCTGCATTTTATAAAAAGGAAAAGACTGATTTTTTTTTTAACAAGTCGCTGTTTCAAGAGGCGATACTGTTAAAAATTGCATTTCCTAAAAAAAAAGGAAAAGCATAAAATAATGACTAAAGAACTGACCTAGAGCCCGTTTGGATGAGCTTAATTTAAGTGGCTTTTAAGCCATAAGTTAGGAATTCTAGCTTTTGACTTTTGGCTTGTTTTTGTCATTTTAGCTTAAAAATAAGTGCTTAAAAGCACTTTTTTACTCCATCC
>NC_031997.1:108654-110436 GCF_001879085.1 Nicotiana attenuata
GATTATAAAGATCTAAATAAAGCTTGCCCCAAGGATTCCTTCCCTTTGCCTAACATCGATCGAATGATCGATGCCACGGCCGGCCACGAGACACTAAGTTTTCTCGACGCCTATTCCGGATATAATCAGATCCGGATGGATAAGGACGATCAGGAAAAAACGTCTTTCATCACTAAGTATGGCACTTACTGCTATAACGTGATGCCCTTCGGGCTAAAGAACGCCGGGGCCACCTACCAACGCCTAGTTAACAAGATGTTCGAGAATCAATTAGGCAAAACCATGGAAGTTTATATTGATGATATGTTAGTTAAATCCCTGCGCGCAGAGGAACATCTTAGCCATTTGCAGGAAACTTTTGCTATATTAAAGCAATATAACATGAAGCTGAACCCGGAGAAATGCGCGTTCGGGGTCGGATCCGGAAAGTTCCTGGGATTTATGGTGTCCAATAGGGGAATCGGGATCAATCCGGATAAGATTAAGGCAATCGAGGACATAAAGATTGTCGATAACGTAAAGGCCGTCCAACGGCTCACCGGGCGCATAGCTGCTCTAGGCCGGTTCATATCCCGATCCTCGGAGAGGAGCCATCGATTTTTCAATCTTCTAAAGAAGAAGAATGATTTCACGTGGGGACCAGAATGCCAGCACGCCCTAGAGGAACTCAAAAGGTACCTTTCTAATCCACCTTTGTTGCATACTCCGAAAATCGGAGAGCCTCTATACCTATACTTGGCCGTATCGGAAGTAGCCGTCAGTGGGGTCCTAGTTAGGGAAGAACAGGGCACCCAGTTCCCCATCTACTACGTAAGTAGGACACTAGGGGAAGCGGAAACGAAGTATCCTCACCTAGAAAAATTGGCATTAGCCCTAATTAGTGCCTCAAGGAAATTGAAGCCATACTTCCAAAGTCACCCCATACATGTTGTAACTACATACCCATTAAGAAATGTCATGCATAAGCCCGAATTGTCCGGCCGGCTGGCCAAGTGGGCCATAGGAGTTAGCGAGTACGATATCCAATATCGACCTCGAACCTCGATTAAGTCGCAAGTATTGGCTGATTTTATCGCCGACTTCACACCGACCCTTATTCCCCAGGTCGAAAAAGAGCTCCTGCTGAGCTCGGGGACTCCGTCCGGAGTATGGACATTGTTCACGGACGGAGCTTCGAACGTAAAGGGGTCGGGATTGGGGATCATACTAAAACCTCCTAACGGGGACGTCATTAGGCAGTCTATACGGACGAGGAGGTTGACTAACAATGAAGCCGAGTGTGAGGCTATGATTGCAGGTTTAGAATTAGCAGGAGCCTCGGCGCCGAAGTGATCGAAGCCAAGTGCGATTCTCTTCTTGTGGTAAATCAGACGAACAAAACGTTCGAGGCCAGGGAGAGCCGGATGCAAAGGTATGTCGACAAACTCCAAAACACCTTGCACAAATTCAAAGAATGGACTCTCCAACACGTACCCCGAGATCAAAACAGCGAGGCCGATGCCCTCGCCAATCTGGGCTCGACAGTCGAGGACGACGAGCTCGAGTCCGAAAAGGTGGTACAGCTAATGAGGTCGGTCGTAGAAGAAGGGCACGCCGAGGTCAACTCAACTAGCCTTACTTGGGACTGGAGAAACAGGTATGTGGACTATCTAAAAACAGGAAAACTCCCACAGGACCCCAAAGAATCAAGGGCATTGAGAACAAAAGCGGCCCGTTTTGTTTGGCCGAGGACGGAGTCTTATATAAAAGAACCTTCGGAGGACCACTCGCCATATGCCTTGG
>NC_031997.1:110509-189395 GCF_001879085.1 Nicotiana attenuata
AAATAATTCGAGCTGGATACTATTGGGTCAACATGGAACAGGACGTAAGGGAATTTGTACGAAGATGCGACAGGTGTCAAAGGCATGCGCCATTCATCCATCAGCCTGCTGAGCTGCTGCATTCGGTCATCTCCCCATGGCCTTTCATGAAGTGGGGAATGGACATAGTGGGCCCGCTTCCTCGAGCTCCAGGTAAGGCTCAATTTATTCTTTTGGTTACTGACTATTTCTCCAAATGGGTTGAAGCGCAGGCTTACGAAAAGGTTCGAGAGAAAGAAGTAATCGACTTCCTTTGGGACCACGTCGTGTGTCGGTTCGGGATGCCTTCCGAAATAGTATGTGACAATGGGAAACAGTTCGTTGGGAGCAAGGTATCAAGATTCTTCGAGGATAACAAGATCAAGAGGGTATTGTCAACCCCGTACCATCCCACCGGAAACGGGCAGGCTGAGTCGACCAACAAGACCATCGTTCAGAACCTAAAGAAAAGGTTACAAGACGCAAAAGGAAAATGGAGAGAAATGCTGCCCGAAATCCTATGGGCCTACCGGACAACCGAAAGGACTAGTACCGGTGCCACTCCTTTCTCTTTGGTTTACGGAGCCGAGGCCTTGATCCCAGTCGAGGTGGGCGAACCCAGCGCTAGATTCCGGTATGCAACCGAGGTTACCAACCAAGAAGCGATGCTCACCAGCTTGGATCTTTTAGACGAAAGGAGAGAGGCCGCACTAGTTAGGATGGCAGCTCAGAAACAAAAGATCGAGAGATATTATAACCGAAGGGCTCGTCTTCGACACTTCAATATAGGGGACTTGGTACTAAGAAAGGTCACCCTCAACACTCGAGACCCTAACGGAGGGAAATTAGGACCGAACTGGGAAGGCCCTTACACCATTTTGAAGGTAACCGGAAAGGGTTCGTACAAGTTAGGAACGATGGATGGGAAAGAACTACCCAATAACTGGAATATAGGCCACTTGAAGAGATACTACTGCTAAAGGTAAGTCTTCTTTCTTCTTCGCTTCCATAAATTTTTTGAGACTTGTCCGATCCTAACCCGTGCAGGTCGATGATCAGTCGCAAAGACAAGTTCGGACATCGGAGAGACTGAAAGCACGAGCTGCACTCTTTTTTCCTTCGACCGTTTTTGTCCCAACTCGGGTTTTTCGGCAAGGTTTTTAACGAGGCAGCAAGAACATCGTGCTACTACAAAGGTATCTAAGGGTAAATCATTGTATACTAGATCACCCTCCGAAGAAGGCGAAGGTCAATAAGAATAAATGTAAGGGTCAAACGGCCAAAGCGAGCCGTGCCCAACTAGCCTGACCTAATCCGCCCGGATCAGTATGATGTATTGACTATTACTGCAATAGCAAAGACTATCTGATGCATATTCACATCATAACCTAAAGATTTTGTTCGACTCTTCGGTATGCTTTCAAGTCCGATCTCATAAGACCTCCTCGAGGCATATTCGATCTCATAAGACCTCCTCAAGGCATATTCGATCTCATAAGTCCTCCTCGAGGCATATTCGATCTCATAAGACCTCCTCGAGGCATATTCGATCTCATAAGTCCTCCTCGAGGCATATTCGATCACATAAGACCTCCTTTAGGCACATAAGACCTCATTGAGGCATACTCGGACTCACAAGACCTCAATGAGGCAACACTTAAACTATAAGACCTCAAGAAGGCAAGTCCAAGCCCATAAGACCTTAATAAGGCGACACATAAAACTGTAAGACCTCAAAGGTGAGTTCGAAATTCGTAAGGCCTCGATAAGGCATTATTTTAACCGTAAGTCCTCGAGAAGGCGGGTCCAAATTCATAAAATCTCAAAAGAGGTAATACCGGCCTCATCATCGACTTCACTAATGGCGAAGTATACTCGAATTTGTAAGACCTTAAGAAAAAGGCGTAAAATCGATACAAAACCTAAAGGTCAAATTGTGCCCGAGTTCGAATCCACTCACTCGGGGACTATCTTGTAAAAACCCTAAGGTTTGATTTTTTACCCGAGCTCGAATCAACTCACTCGGGGACTGCCTTGAGAAAACCCAAAGGTCGAAGTTCACCTGAGTTCGAATACATTCACTCGGAGACTACTTCGAAAAACATAAAGGACTACCATCGTTCCAAAAAGATAAAAGGCAAAGTAATAACAAGATTGAAAAAGGAGCAATAGATGGCAGAGGGCAATGTTTCATAAAAAAGCTCGCTACCGGAGCAATTACATAAGAGGGGAAAACAAAACAAAGCCTAGCCTATTCCCGGAGTCAATTAGAGCCATCCTCGAACTCTTCGGGGAACGTCGCCCTTCTCGAAGCGTCCTCAGCTTCGGCGGCTTTGGTGACGTCCGATGCAAGATCGAAACCGCGACGTTGGAGTTCGGTAAGAACTTCAAGCCGGGCCTGACACTTCGCATATTCGGCTAACATTCTTGACTGCTGGTTGGCCGCATCAGCATCGGCCCTATATTGGGCCACCATATCGTTGGCAGTCTCCTCGGCTTGGGAAACTTTAGCCTCAGCTTCCCAAAATCGATTGGTCCATAGCTCAATTTCAAGGACTCGAGCCTCATTGGCCAACGTCAAGTCCGCAACCTCTTCCCGAAGGGAAGTCTTCTCCGACTCCAACTGTTGCACCCGGGCTTCCAGTTCGGCTTTGTTCTCATCAAGTTCGGCTCTGCTCTCGTCAAGCTCGGCCTTAACCCGATTAAGCTCGGCTTGCACCCCCCGTAGCTTATAACCAAGCTCTTTCTTCGCTTCCTCCAGCCGGATAGCACAGGACGCGTGCTCTTTGTTCAAAAGGTCCAATCCGGTCCGGCTTTCTAGCAGCTTTTCTTCAAGGACCCGGTGCCCCTCTCGCTCCGTCTCCATTTTGTCCTTGATCCGGAGGAACATCGAGTGATATAGCACCGATGCCTGCAAAGAAAAAGTCTAAAGAGTCAGTACTGAATCACAAGGCAAAAATATTAGAAATAAAGGAAGAAGCAAGTACCTTGAGCTGCGCCTGCTGGGCTTCGTTGAAAAGGCATGTCCAATCTACAGCCTCGGTTGCAGCCCGGTCTTCCTCCGTCATCAGGTGATGAAGATAGCTTGCAACCCCGACCGGGGGCCCCAGAGCCCGGACGTCTTTGGGGATAGCAAAAGTTACTATCCTGTTACAGTCCGGGTCCAGGCTCGGAGCTGGAAACCTATCGACAAGCTTGTTGACGGCCGAAGTCCCACTTGATTCGGCCTGAGGGTCTTTCCGGGGGATTTCGAGCCCGAAAGTGTTGGCGGAGGGTACCCCATCAAAAAAGGTCTCGAAGCTACCTCCCATCATCGGGATGTCGTCCGGCAGCTGCCCCCAAGTCGAGGAAGACGGGGGGGACGTAACCGGGTGATCGGTACCCGGGGACGCCCGCGCAGGGGCCGAGGGTTCACTAGCATCCTCAACCCTCACATCCTCGGGAGGAGCCTCAGCTGGATCGACCACCGGCTCGGGGTCCGGTCGAATGGATCGATGGCGGACGAGCTCCGGCTGCTCCTCATCGTCATCCTCTTTGTCGTCCTCCTCCTCGGAGGACAAGACGATTTGGCTTTTTAGTTTGCGGGCGGCCCTTTTTGTCCGCTTAATCTTCCTTTGGGGCTCGTCCGTACCGGACTCCCCGGGCCTTTTATTTTCTCCCGGAACCGGAAGGGGGCATAGTATTGAAGACCTCATCTCCGCGTCCTTGGGCAAGCCTGCAAAACACGAGGGTTATGATGCATTCCCGATATACAAGAAAAAATGCGTTAACTTGGTGCGCTACCGGTCAAAAAGAAGGCTTACCATGGTTTTTCGCCTCCCACCGACCTTTGGAGATTTCCTTCCAGTTTCGCTCCGAATATGGCCGCTGGGCCACTATCTTGTTTACCCAGCCGGCCAGATCCTTGATGGCAGCTGGAGTTTGGGTCACCGCTGCACAAGAAAAGGGGGTTTCAGGAAGAAGTTGAGGAAAACACACTCTAAAAGATGAACAGTGAGAAAATACTTACGTTTGAGGTTCCACCTCTCCGGAAATGGCATGCAATCAGCCGGAATCAGGTCGGACGTCCTGATCCGGACAAACCTGCTCATCCAGCCTCGATCTTTGTCTTCATCGATGCTGGAGAATGGGGGTTTGCTAGCCCGGCGGGCCAGTTTTATTAATCCCCCTCGAAATATTCGAGGGCTGTATAATCGAAGAAGATGGTCGAGGGTAAAGGGAAAATCGCCCTCGACTCTCTCGACAAAAAACCGAAAGAGATATACGATCCGCCACATCGAGGGGTGGACCTGACCTAAGGTCACCTCGTACCGCCGGCAGAACTCCACTATAATGGGTTCTAAGGGGCCTAAGGTGAAGGGATATGTATATACACTAAGATACCCTTCAACGTGAGTCATAATCGACTCGTCACGGGAAGGGGCGACCAGGTCTTTCCCTTCCCATCTACATTCAGCCCTCACCCGGTCTAGGCAACCGGGAGTGATTAGGCTGATATACTCCGATGCCGGTTCGCCGCGGCCCGGGACCGATGATGGGTTCTCAACCTGGAAGTCGGCAGATACCGAGCAACCAGTCGGTGTAAAAGCTTTCAATGGGGGTTCTGGCGCAGGTTCATCAGATCTAGCGGGGCTCGCAGACGAGCTTGGTCTAGAAGGAACACTTTGTGAAGTTTTCGCCATTTCTTGAAGCTTTACGAAGAGATGAAAAGAAAATACAACCAACGCAAAATTTGAGAAAGATAAGAAATGTTGAACCTGGAAGGGTCGTTTATACTTTTCCCATGAGGCGGCGGCACGAATCGCGAAGTTACAGACACGAAGCGACAGATAATTAAGAGAAGCATTAAATGCCTGCAGCAGACGTGGTCAGAGCACTCGATGGCTTTTTCAGCTGGCGTATGGCCATACGTCACGGGTATCACGTCACCGATCATATCGTTTATTATCATTACTCTCTAATAAACGAGGGGACTATCTGTATTGGGTGATACCCTTTTTGCTTGAGCCCGACCGGGTTGGGTCCGGTCCGGGGCAAGTCGGGGCTATCGAACCCGACCTGGATGCAAGGTAGAACGACGGCCACGTCAACAACCGAGGTCGAGTCATTTCGAGACCATTGCAGAGCTCGATATGAGTCACCACCGGATGGAGAAACACACAAGGTCGGAAGCCGGACTCGTAACGGATAACCAAGCGTCGCCGGATATCTCGCCCAAACGTGATTTTCTCAACCACTTCAGGCCATTAAGGCGTAATTACAGGGATCCACGATGTAATTAATTTACCTACCTTATTTTTACCCTTAATCAGAATGTATAAAAGGGGAGAAGACCCCATAAAGAGGGGATCGAAAACCATTACACTAGAGTACCATCTCTCTCTATTCTTGTACGCTATCAAGCACAATTGTTCTAAGCAATATTATATTCTGCGATTATTTACTTTAACAGCAATTGTTGAGTCTTTATCTTCTATTTTCCTCAATCCAAACCTTTTTGTATCTTTTAGTTCACGGATCCTTAAAACCCCATATAAATTCAATTGTTATCCGGATTCCAGGGTAAACAGTGTATAGTATGTTTGATGATTTCGCAATCCTAGTGCCTGCATCCAAAGAAAAATTGTGAGTTTTTTAAGGGGGAAGGTCAGTTCGTATCCCCGCTGGCTTTGCTTGACTTGCTCAGCTTTGATCTGGTGATACTGTCTGTATCATTGGGGTAGCATTGCTAAACAAAGCAATTTCGATAATAAACATGTATGATTTTGTAAAAGTATGACATAAATGTATGATTAAACAAGCTTTTAGATGAACCGATGACTGTGACGTGGTTCGAGATATTGCAACTTCTCTTGCTACGGAATTTTGAGGGTCCTCCTCAAAATTCTGCCCCTGTTTGATGGATTGACACTTCTGACTGTTGCTCGTGTGGTGATCGGCTGAAATTTCTTCGGAATTTTGAGGGTCCTCCTCAAAATTCTGCCCCAGTTTCCAATTTCAGGGGAAAATGAAAATTTTATTGAATTATGACCGAACCCATAGGGCTGCCTACGTATCCCCTCTTAAATGGGAATCAGGTCAGGCGTAGCTCAATTTTCATCATATAAGGAAAGCATAAAGATTACACATAGTAACGCTTGACTGCATCTGAATTGATCGGCTTTGGCCAGACTTATCCGTCCATTTCTATAAGTATGAGGGCTCCTCCCGTCAAAACCCGGTGAACCTTGTATGGGCCCTTCCAGTTGGGAGAGAACTTCCCTTTGGCTTCATCTTGATGTGAAAAAATTTTCTTTAACACCAGCTGCCCCGGTGTGAACTGTCTTGGCTTGACTCTTTTGTTGAAGGCTCTGGACATTCTGTTCTGATAGAGTTGACCATGGCAAACTGCGTTCATTCTCTTTCCTTCTATAAGGGCTAGTTGCTCATAACGACTTTTTACCCATTCTGCGTCGTCGAGCTCAGCTTCTTGTATGATCCTTAGGGAATGAATTTCTACCTCAGCGGGAATGACAGCCTCTGTACCATAAACCAGCATTAGGGGGTTGCTCCGGTTGATGTGCGGACTGTGGTGCGATATCCCAATAGAGCAAATGATAACTTCTCGTGCCACTGTTTATGCTTTTCTATCATTTTCCTCAATATCTTCTTGATGTTCTTGTTGGAAGCTTCTACAGCTCCATTCATTTAAGGCCTGTAGGCTATGGAATTCTTGTGTTTGATCTTGAAGGTTTCGCACATAGCTTTCATCAAGTCGCTGTTGAGGTTGGAGCCATTATCAGTAATGATCGACTCTGGAATTCCGAATCGACAAACAATGCGGTCGCGGACAAAGTCTGCCACGACTTTCTTAGTCACTACTTTGTAAGATGCTGCTTCGACCCATTTGTGAGCCACAAAAGATGTACTCAGACCAGTCATGTCATCATACGACCATGCGAATATGTCCTCATACTCCTTTAGAAATTCTGTGTATTCTTTCTTCTCTGATGGCGACAGGTGAATGCTGATTCGCGTTTCCTTGACGTTTTCTGGATCTCCCAGGTTGACAATTTCGGTCTCTTCCAGGTTGGACTTAGGTATGTTCTCAAAGTTCTCAACTTCTTTGACAATCTCGTCAGGTATGTCATCTTCCTCTGAATCCATGTCCGTTTGTTGCGTTGTCTCATTACATGTCACAGTCATTGGTTCATCAAGATAGGTAATAGTAATGTTGTATTGGTAAAGTAAGGAGGAAAACCATAGCAATAAATATTAATTCATAATAAAAATCAAATATGCTTTTGATAGATTGAATAATTGTTTTGAACATTGAAGATCTTACTGCGGAAATTGAAAAATGCGGAAAGAAAATCATTTAGTAAATAAAACAGTGAATAGTGCTTGTTTTAGCCTTGCTACCCCGAGGCTTGTCGGGCTCTTTTGGTTGTCCTGATGATCCAATTCTTGAGATGTGCCCCTCTGGATCTTGTGAAGTAAGATGATGATGCCAGAGTGCACGAACTAACCTTTTGGGGAGGGGAATAATAAAAAACAAAAATAAAACAAAAGGTAATCAAGTCAGAGAGGATTATAAAAAGTATTGCAATATTTAAACACATAGTGCGGGAATGTAAAGCGTGTCCTAATTTGGGGAACCTCTTTTGTGCCCGAGGTAGGCCTAGCGACAAATTGATTTGGAGAACTTAGAATGCTAAATGCCTCATTTTATTGATAAAAAATAGGCGAATCCCAAAACGATATTAGATAAGCAAGAAATAAAAGTCACTAATGGCCATTGGCCTTATTATATTCATAAAGTGAAAAAGGTAAACTCCTATCTATTTGGTCCCAGAAGGACCTTCCCCAGACTCGGCATCCCTGGCTCCGTCGAATAGCTTCCCCAATTCGCGAAGTCCCAGCAACAGGTATGCTCTGGCTAGATGTCCACCTCCGGTCCCTTCAGCCTTTTGACAGTCTTCAACCCTTTTGAGATTTTGTCACTAGAATGCAAATCTTCCCACCAACTCAGCAATCTTTGGGTGGATTTTGGTGACCATGCCGAATTTGGGGACTTCGTGCCTTATATTTCTGCAAGGCAAACAAGGTTAGGCCCTTACCCCCACCAGACTCGACTATTTAACATCAAGAATTAGCATGAAGCATTTAGTTCTCCAACTAAATGCACAGAACGTGACGACGTCCATTTGGGTTTAGGGAAACCCAGTGGACTTTGGACGAGGCTATCTTAGAGGATCATTATGTGGACAACATAACTGACCCAGCTAGGTTTGACCATGATGCATGTATAATTTTAAACAGAGTAAGGTTTCTATGGGGTTTTAGACTGGTACCCTTGAGCGGACAACTCAAGGGGGAAGGCTCGGAACTGTCGACTGCACCGCTGATCGACTAGTTTTACCGCAAATATGTCTTTCCGAATTTAGGGGGTAATGATATAGGATGAGCGCAATCACTCATTATAAGCGTTGCTATAGTATTTGTTTGGCACGAGTGGAGTATGAAGTTGAGCATGATTATGCAATAATTAAAAGCATGTTCACATATATTTGCATGTTAAGAAAGCGATAAATACAGTAGTTTCATAATTTAAAGCAATAAAGGAAAGAAAAAAAAGGAGATATGTTAGTTTTGCTTTTAAATGCTTAAAGGAATTAAACAAATAATTGCACATAGGGAGAGGTACAAATTCACAAGAACAATCTGAAATGGTAAAAGCCTAAAAATCCCCAGCAGAGTCGCCATGCTGTCGCGCCCTCTTTTTTTTCTCTTCCCCTTCCATCGGGGAGGAGTACGGGTTTCGACATTCATGGGGTGTAAAGACTCATTTCCTTTTGGGAATTAGGTATTTTGAAGAGTCGCCACCTAACGATTTTAAGGTGCGTTAGGGCACCTATAGGGTTCAACTACAACTACATTTGATAATCGGAGATAGGGTAAGGGCTTGAAATTATCCCAAGGGGAAGGTGTTAGGCACCCCTCAGGATCCACTAGTGTGGTTCCCGGCCAGATAGTTTTTTGTGAATTTGTGCAATTAGCAAGTAAACAAATAAGGCTCAAATAATAGGAGATTTTAAATTTAAATACACAAATGTTTGAAAAACAATAAAAGCAAGGTTTGAAAAGAGTTATACTCTAAGCATGCTTGTGAATGAAAAAGGGGTCCTAAGTTTGTTTGTAATATGGATCACATCAATGTAATACCCGGTAATCACTCCTCAAAAGAGGGGCTACACGTGGTATTAGCGCACCGGTCATCATATCCATATCTACCCTTCCCACCCCGTGAAGGTATTAAAGCGAGGATTGGTCTCGACCTCTATTGCATGTTGTTACCCGTCCCATTCCTATCAGTCCCGGAGGAATTTAGGACTACTATTCCTATAAGAAGGAGGTTCTAAGCTGATTCTTAGGTTTAAAGGTAAAATGCTAAGGCGACATACAAAACAAGTAGAACTGCATTTAGAGGGGAAACATATAGACAATTAAAAGGCTCATATATACCTCCGCAAATAATGCATATAAGCAGCATGACTTAAACAAAGTAAGGTCTGAATTTTAAATCCTAAAGCAGGGTGTTTGAGTCAAAGCAGATTCATTATATAACTCAGAAAAGAAGTCCGAATCAGGCCTGTCTGCTGGTTGTAGCAGTTGATAATTAAACAGAGGCAGTTCCAGTTTTATTGAAGTAATTACCTAAGGCTTGCCTAGGCGTGAACAGGATTCAGTAGTTATTCAGGATTACTGACAGTTGGAGACTATTGTTATTACCTGAACATGCTGTTATAGGTGTTCAGCACATAGAAATTATGGCCAATTAGTTGTAAAGACTAAATAAAATTGTTTTATTCCTTTTCATGCATTCGTAATTAGCCTAAGTGTGCGTAAGCGAATATAAGTGAGATCCTAAAGACATGGTATATAAATGAAATGAGGTACAGAATGATGTATATATGCAGAATCCTAAACAGGATTTCTATATGCAAAAATATTACAGTTACTAGGGCATGCAGAGATGATATATTCGTTAATGTTGTTTAGCCTAAACAGGATCTCTAAGTGTACATGGCAGTAGGAACATGATTGCAGAAATACCGATTATTAATATATTTAACGCAGGAATTGCTAAGTGGTATGATAGTGAAATGGACATGCTGAAAAATGATAAGTGTAAATCCTAAGGAACAGGATCTCTAATGCATGAAATGAGTCCTAAGAATGGATTCAAGTAGGAATGTAAACCAAGTAACATGCTTTCTACCCTTTTAATAGCTAAAACATGCATATTCCCCATCCCTTTTCACTAGCCAACCCCATAATGTTTACAATTTATTACAGACCAAATGATTGAATTACAAAAGAAGTGCAGAATAAGAAATTACAACTAAAGGAAGCCTGATCTTGACTTCCTCTCTGAGTTATGTAATTAACCACTTCAAAAGCCAATATTTCAAAGCCTTTCTCATATCTGGGTGTGTCAGAGTTCCCTAAGGGCCTCAAGGGATCCCGGGCAGTGCTCACACCCAGATTTGCATAATCAAACAGAATGAGTGCAGTATGGAAGGGCCGGCCCTTATGTGTCCAAGTTCGGAGGGAGCTCAAGGGTCCCAAGGCAAGGCTCACACAAGAGGGGCAGAACCTAGATTCTAAGAGTATAGTGAAAGTGCAGAATACATGTTGAAAGAGATTTATTTAAAGAAGCTGTACTAACAGTCCATTTTGAAAGCAATTAGTGACAGAGGTGATTGAAACAGTTGTAAATGAAACTCAAATTCCCAAGATGGGATCACACACAGAATCACAGTCATACAAAGGGGTCAACGGGTTTGGGACACACATACATCTGACTGTGAACACATAACCCCATTAAGGGTCTTAGGACTAGTTGGACATGCACAGCAATGGCTGATACTGCATGATCACAGGCTAGTCAGAAAGAACATAATCACATTGAGGGAATAGGGACTTAAGATAGCAAGTTCATAGTAAGTGACAAACATAAGGGAGTGCATTAATCTAGAGGGAAAGGGGATACTACAGCATGCTAGTAACATAACTTGACTGCAGAACCAAAAGCAGAAGTAAACAAGAATGAGGGAAACTGAAACAATTAAAGAAGCATATTGTTGTTGAGGCTTGAAAAATTAACTAGGACATACCAGTAGAGAAAGCAAGGTGCAGAAAGGTAAAATAAGCAGGATTCCACAGTCTAGCTTTGGCTTTCAGCCGGCTAGACGAAGCAGTAGCACAAGTAATAATAGAGAAGGAAAGAGTTTTGAGTGTGTAAGTGTGTGTTCTGAACTCAATTGTTCGTGTGTTTTAAGGAAGAGAGGGTAGGGTATTTATAGTTTTGAAAACGAGTGAAGAATAAGGTAACTAGTAAAGTTTCAACTCAAACATGGAAATAACCACAATCAGAATCAATTAACACAAGTACTTCCTTTTAATCAGGGAATCACAGCTTGAACGGATACTAACGGGGTCAAACAAATGAAAGAAATCGGTTTGGGACAGATTGATTTTTGCCATATAAGGGGATAGTAAAAGTGTAAGGTAAATATTTAAGTCCAAGTACAAAATATGCTTAATTTTGGGAAAGGATTCAAGGTAAAAATATCACAGTAATGCAAGGAAGGGAATCAATCAATTTAGACAAAAGTGAGTAAAAATTAGGGTTTATAAGGGAACCCTTTGCAATCAGTCGTAACATTGAGGAAATCAAGATCAATCAAGAAAGAATCATGACTCTGCTTTTCAACATATAAATAGCAAGGGATGGACAGGCATACTAGACATGCAGGGTCAAACATATTGTCAAAGAGGAGCAAATTAAACATACAGCAGTAGCGGTAGTAAGTTAGGATTCAGTAGTAAAGAAACCTACTCGTAGCACAGTAGGCAACAAGGTCAAGTAGTCATGGATCATACGTAGAGCCAAAGTGCAGAAATCAGTCTTAACAGGTAAAGAAAGTCAGAAACAAATAAAGGACTCATAGTAATAAGTGAGAAAAACCCTTTTAAGTAATTAGGGTTTATGCCATAGTCAAGTTAAAAATGGTAAGAACTCAGAACCAGGTAAGTCAAGCAAGAAAATGATTCAAACACAAAGGACTCAATCAAAACAAACATTCATACAAACAAACAAAAGACAGCTTCAGAACTCGGTTAAAACCCAAAAGTACCTAGGGTTTCAACACGATGAACCAGATAGAAGAAAAACATAAGCACATCGTTTAAACATAGTAAAACAACACCAAAAATCGGAGAAGAGGTCTTTAAGAAGAGTTTTAAGAAACCCTAATTTGAAAATGAAGAGTCACTTTGAAAGGATATCGAAAAACCTTTTGGAAAACATCAAGAAGTTCATAACGTGCACAGATCTAAGACAGATCTGAAAGAAAATCGAAAAGCTCTTAAAGCTAGGGTTTCAAAGAACCCAGAGAAAGTGAGAAAACTTTCGAAAGAGTTACCGATCTAGCCGGAAAAGCCATGGATTCGACTTGAGCGGTCATGGGTGGCCGAAAAAAGACCAGAGATAGAAGTTGAGCAGGGATTGGGCCAAATCCCTTCGAGATCTGTCTATGGAACCACGAAAATAGGTAACCAGTAGACATAGGAGACGAGTACACGGCTCCAATCACCATGGGAATCCATGGATTAGGTGGGGATTGAAGGGAATTAGGGTAGATTTGGGTGGGGGGCGGCTAGGGTTTAGGCGGTGTTGCAGAGAGAGTTTGATAGGAAGGGGATTCTAAGGCGGCGGATTGTAACAAATGGTAGGGTTTTGCGGTCGTTTGGGATTAATTAAGGTAAGGGGCGATGGTGGCCGTTGATCTGAATGATCAACGGCCTAGATTAAAAGGGTAGGTGGGGAATCCGGGTTCGGGTTGGTTTTAAAGGGTTTAGGGGTCGGGTTAAATTAGAAATGGGCTGGGGAATTGGGTTTGATTCGGGGTTAAATTGAAAGCCAATTTAGGCTAAAATTTAAACTAGCCACTTTTTTCCGTTTTAATTAATAAAAAATAGTAAATGGCTTCTGAGAATAAATTGAAAATACTAAAATACTTTATAACACATAATTAACAATTTAAAAATACCAGACTCAATTTTATGAATATAAGACACAATTAAACCTTAAAAATGGCTAATATTGCAATTGTGTGCAATTTAGCTTTAAAAATACTAAATGAATTTGTAAAAATATGTAAAAAAAATTATTTTAGCCATATTTTGGCATAAATATGAAAATTAAATAGATGAATTAACCAAATAATAATTTTGGACATAATTATTGGGATTTTATGGATGAAATAAAAGGAAATACATCAATTTAAAACCTTAAAAATTATGAAAAAAAATAATAAAACGCTTGGACATGCTTATATATGTATATATACGCTATTTTGAAAGCATTTTGCACATTGAAAATATATTGGGAAAAATTGGGTGTCAACATTATATTCTGCTATTATAACTGTTAGGTTATTGCATCTAGTCGACTAATTGAAAAACCAGTCAACTAATAAAGATTAAGATTAAAAATATACAATTCACCCCCCTCTTGTACTTTCAGAGACCTCTTAGCAGGCGGAATACTACGCACAATCTCATCCAACCCCTCCTAGAAACGCCTTTTAACCTCCTCATCCAAGCCCGCTTGAGGCGCATAAGCGCTAACAATATTTAGGATGCACTCACCAACCACTAACTTAATAGTCATTAATCTATCATTCACCCGCCTAACCTCAACCACAGATTTTCTAGGTTCCCTATCCACCAAAATACCCACTCCGTTCTTACCCTTCATGACTCCAGAGTACTACAACTTATACCGTACGCATTCCTCACCTTCAATCCTACCCACCTAGTCTCCTGGATACAAGCTATATTAACCTTCCTCTTCTGGAGAATCGTCGCCAACTTTATAGAATTACCCGTCAATGTACCTATGTTCAAGACTTTCATAGTATTAATGATGATAAATAATTCTTCACCAAACAATAAATATCCCTATGTTGGCCTTTGTTTGATTGCCTCTATTTGATATTGATAGCATTATAATCCAAAGGGCTAGCTTTTATAGTTGTTCCATGCTTGTATTCTAAAGAAAAGATAGCATGTAAACCAACTCTTTAGAGAGTTTATCATTACAAGCTTCATACAGATGGAGCTTTTGTGAGGAAAGGTGGAGCCGGTGGCATTGGAGGAGTCATTAAATTTGAGCATGGTGATTGGGTTCTACAGAAATACTCTGGGTTATAACTTCATATATATTGAACTACAAGCTCTCACATATGGACTTCGGTTGGCTTGTGGACGTGCCCTCATTCCCCTAGAAGTTGAAACAGACGTAACATTGGTTATTCATTTGTTGGGAAAAAATAATTGTCCAATTTATAACAATTTAATTTCTGAATGTGGGTACTTGTTGAAGAGGTTGAGAATCTAGTGATCCACCACAACTTCCGTGAAGGAAACAAAGTTGCTCACGTTTTGGCTAACTATGGTCTCAAGCAGGCTAATGTTAACAATCTAGCTATCCTACCAAGCCCTCTGGATCCTGTTACTACACTAAGTCCTGACAGATAAAGACGGAGCAGTTGCCACTAAGCATATTACTACTACTACAACTAATTTAGCCAAGCATGGGAAATTACATGTTCTTATGCACTCTATTAATGCACTAGCTCTAGCTCTTCTAGTAATGTAAGGCAAGATGATCCCGATAGACTGAGAACTATATTATTATAACTCTTTAGTCAAGAATAAAAAATATCCCTATTTTGCAGAAGAAGAAAAATATTTTTTATTAATTGTATATCCATTCAACAACAACAACAACTATAACAATAACAATAACATATTCAATGCATTCCCATACTTGGGTCCGGGATGGTAGTGTGTACACAGACCTTACCCCTACCTAGTAAAGGTAGAGAGGCTGTTTCCAATAGACCCTCGGCTCAGAAAGTATATCCATTCAAATTAAAGCAATTTGGATACCATCCAAGTTAGCTGATTTAAAAGTTGAGCTAATATGTAGCCTAATTAACACATAAGAAAATTTATCAAAATATTTTTCTAATTTCTTATTTGTTTTATATGTAAGATATAACCATAAAAAGAAAAAGAAAAATTTTGGTAGGTTTATTTGGTAATTAAACAAATCATCAGAAAACAAATAAAGAAATTAAAACTTAACGAGAGTTGAACCGATTGAGCTATGACTTAATTTAGTCCATCTTGACCCAAATATCTCGACCTAAATAACTTTCGGACCGATAATAACATGCTTATTTAAGAATGGGATTTTTTCATTCCTATACACTATTGGAAACTTTATTACCCTAAATGTCCATTTTTAGTTAATTACCCGGCATAAACAAGTTTTGTTTACAAAATATATACAATCCACCTTAAAAGGCTCCCAGTCCATTATTTGTGCATTCAATATTTCAATCAAGGAATTTAGTTACACCATTTTCCTTTTTTCTCTCCTCTCTCCCTTTTTCTCTCCAAAATCGGAAGCATAAGGGAAAAAAATAAGTTTTGATAACAACCGCATCTCCATTTTTGACATTCTTTTCATTACTTTTCTTTTAATTGATGATCTATTTTTTATCCATAAAGTTTACTGTTAGTTCCATGGTAATAGGCCAAATATTACCGTTTACTTTGAAAGTAAGTATGCACTAACTAAATGATTAAATCTGAATCATATGTATTTTAACAATTAAAAATTATCTTTTTATATACAATTGGTGACATAGTTGATTAAGTAATTGATTAAGTATATCGTAATTGAAAACAAGATTTGAAGACGGTATTGAGCTGATTAACATTAACTTTAGCCTAATATTAAACAACTTAAATAAACGACAACCTTCATGAAAATCCAGTTAGGTTATGTAATGCTTAAGTTGAGATCGGAAGCCTTTCTTGAAGATATTCACAGTTATCTAAAGAAATTTTCACCATTCCATGTTAGGATCAGAAGAAGAAATGCATGATTTCAAGGCAAGAAGATTAGATTCATCAATGCTAATATTGGGAAATGTAATTGTAGTCCATTACTCTAGGGACACCTTTTGCACTCGGTAGATATGAACTGGAAATATCGGTTTCCTATAAGGAAAAAAAAATCTGAAATTAGTTTTGAACACATCTGCTTAAGCGAAATAAAATGGAAATAATCGATACAGATTTGGTGAATTCAATCATCACGTAATAGTTAAGTACCATAAATACAAATTTTATACAATATGTCTTTTGTATATTTTGTATCTGATTTATACATAGTAAAAATAAGTTTCATACAACTAATTATATATTATATAATTTATCTACAACTTATCTACAATTTTCATACATTATTTCTACTCAGTTATATACAACTACAATATCGTACAACTTCAATACAAATTTTACAATATGTCTTTTGTATATTTTGTATCTGATTTATACATAGTAAAAACAAACTTCATACAACTAATTATATATTATATAATTTATCTACAAGTTATCTACAATTTTATTACATTATTTCTACTCAGTATATACAACTACAATAACATATAACTTAAATATAATTTTTATACAATATTATTCAACTTTCATACAATAGTTAAATAATATATATATATATATATATATATATATATATATATAAACACAGAATATAACTTATTTTACTATTTTACAACAATTTCGTAAATATAAAGTATATCATGTCTTCTTCTTCTTCGAGTTTCAATCTGAAATTCAGCCAAAATCAAGTCTAATCTTCACCAAAACACCCTCAAAATTGAGATATAAACTCCAAACCATATTCCCAATTGTTTGCAATAACACCCAATCCAAACAAATAATGATTTTTAAAAACCCAAATTCGAATTCGAAGCTTCGAAGCTTTTTAATGATTGATAATGGTGGAATTGCTACTCTCTTTTCCTTTGCTTTACATTACTGAAATTAGGGACTGAGAGATAGAGAGAGAAGTAGAGAGAATCCCAATTCTTTGCAACAACACCCAATTCAAACAAATAATGTTTTTCGAAAATCCAAATTCGAATTAAAGAGAAACAAACAAAACAAAAAGCTAAACTTTTTCTCTGACTTCGAATGTGTAGGTGACCAGCTAGACTGTGCAAAATATTGCAGTGAACTTACAAAACTTTGAACAACTAATAAATATTTTGGTTGACTGATCTTCGAACCATCAGTTAATGAACCATCAGTTTTGTTTAAATTGATTCAAAGCTTCAAAGCTTTTTAATGGTTATCAATGGTGGAATTGCTGCTCTCTTGTGCAAGATACGTGGGGAGGGTGGGATGTGGAGAGAGAAACGTGGGGGGAGTGGAAGATACATTAGAGTGATTTTAATGACATATTATTATCATTACTTTTCCTTAAAATGTACATAAATGGTAATTGGGTATATAAAATATAATTATAGTAATATTTGAGTAGGGAGGGTAATCTAGTTTCATATAGTGTATAGGTGTAACACCGCCCAGGCCGCTAGTGATATTGTCCGCTCTAGCCTAGGCCCTCACGGGTTTAAACGCGTCACTAGGGTCTAAGGCTTGTTAACTCATATACCCAGCATCCCTCTTGTGTTTTAACCGATGTGGGACTCTGTCTAAAGTCTGGGGTATTATATACACCCAATCTTATGGACTCAGCGTCCTCGCTGAGGTTTGCCCCACCGCATGGGATTCGCCTAGACTCAGCATTGAGATTTGCCCCGCCTAACCGGGATTTGCCTAAACTCAGTTGAACTCTGACCCACTATCGGCATGGCCTGCAACAAGAGTGGCTCTAATACCATCTTTGTCACGACCCATTTTCTGAACAAGCCGGGACCGGTACTCCATCACTAAACATGACCGAGCGAACCATCTCTGCTTATCAAATCTATTATAACTCCAAACCTTACAATGCAACAAGGCAATACTCTAACCAAATACTTTTGATTAATTTTAAATATTTAAATAAATCAACTCCAAAACTTTATTCGTAGTAACTACTGAATTTACTGCTAAGTTATTATCAAAAACATCTGAATCTTAACCCAACGACTATGTTTATGATAGCCTCTACTGATATAACTGACGCACTGCTCAGGACATGAGATTTCCTGGCCAGTTCTCTAAGTAAACAAAGAAATAACTAAATAAAGATGACTCAAAGGAATACTCCACGAAACAAAGCGGAGCTCACCAATAGCACTGGAAGAGAAAGAAGCCCTAACCCGTAGCCTGCTCGCCTGCAAAATTGGTGCCTACGTTGTACCGCAGACCAACGTAGGTTCCCAAAAGAGAAACGTCATAACCATCCATTGTACTCATGAGCCTCAACAACAGGGGACGCAACTTTAATACAATACACATTACGAGCAAAGAATATAAATGCATAGAAAAAAAAGCCTCTAAGAACAATTCTAAAATAATTGCATAATAGCAGTTATGAATATTCTAAAAGAAATTCTTTTCTTTTTCTAAAAAAAAATTTACTTCTCTTTATACTTTGGGAGTTCCAACTATCCTGACTTAATTCTGTCTCAGTCACCGTGTGATCGGCACGGGTTTGATCCCAACCTGATCGAATAGGCCAATCCCACGAGGTGCACTCGCCTTCATGGTTCTCAGCGCTCATGGATCATACCTTAGCATGGCTAAGTAAATTCTCAGCAACGAGACCCTCGGCTCGTGTGCTCCCTATTTTGGCACAAGTAGTTTCAGGAAGTCAATGCCTTGGTCAGGACCCTCGGCCTGGACGATGACCCCTTCTCAGAATAAAGGATACTCCCAAAAATCTTTTCTTTCTAAAACTTCTTCTTGTGACTTTTCAAGTTTAAATCTTTTACACATAATCATTCCGGTATCCTTAAATGTAAGGCATGTAATAAGAATGAAATAAACATTCAAAAGTATTTATAAAGATTCTTGCTCCTTCATGAATTTTCAACATGAAAATGGCATAAGAATAACACAAAAATCTGAGAATTTATGCACATATATCAAAATAATCATCTAAACTTTAGCTAGAAAATAATTCTAAGCTAATAGGTTCTTACTCACTCCAATTAAGTATATATCAACTCTTTTATGCAATTCATCAAACACTTTGTATGCGTGCTTTTGTGAGTTAAACCACTTTAGTAAAGGGTTATATCAACTCACCTCAAAACTTCTCGAGCCAATACGTAGGCCCCAGTCCAATTGACACCAGTCAAACAACCGATTCTACAACAACCAGTGCATTTTAATTAATTTTAAAGTTTCACACCTAAACATGGAATTTATTGTTGATATAGAGAAAGATGGGGATTCTTACCTATTACTACTGTAGGATAATTGACAATAGGGAATTCTATATACCTGAGTTCAAGAATTAGTGATTTGTAAAGAACCCTAGAACTTCCTGTTGCCTGCGTGAGTATTAAGTAGCAAGGCTGCCTCTGCTCTGTTTTGTAGCGTTCTGTTTCTCTTTTCCGTATATGATTTGCGTGAAAGAACAAAAGGTTTAAACTTCTGTTTTGTTCGTATAAGATTTCTTAGCAGACTTGTTTAAGGCTTTTTTGTTTTTAGCCTTTTTTTTCTCCTGCCTTTTGAAAGGAAGATACATTCCTCTCTTTTGTTTGTATAAGGCTTTAAGCCTTTGTTTACAACAGCCCCTTTATGGGCTTTAGGTTAATTTTTTTTTTTGACTTAACTAATAATTAATGATACCCACTTATTAATAATTAATAATATTAAAAATTATTAATATTTTTCCTAATTGTATGTCCAATTATTTATAAATAGAAAAGTAATTCAAAATCAATCACAAGGATCTAAATCCATAATAGAATTATAATTTAAGATTATAAAAGTTAAATTTTATATTTAGCGTGTCTTGAAACTCTTATAAATTTGAGGAGTGTTACAATAGGAATGTAAAAATTACTTTAAGAATTCAATCGAGATTGATCCGTCCAAATTCCATCGGACCCGCCCATTTAACAAACCTAAATAAACCTACATTTGCTTTGTTTGACTGCTCCTATTTCAGTATTCACTTTTTTACTGGCTGCAGCTTCCATGGCGGATCAAAGCAACTATAATGAAGAGTCACTCGCCTCCAGTTTGCCGAAAGATGCAATGGTGCAGATACTGGTACAGTTTCCTCAAGAGCCCTACTTTCATTAAACTGCACCTCAACCATCAACTTTCTCGTCCTGCTCCTACCCTTATTCTTCAGAATCGTGATAAGCTTTGCTCCATCTTAACAATAATGACGGTTTATTACAATTGCCTTGATCACCTTTTACTATTGAGACTGAGCACTTCGCAAAATTTGAATTTTCTTATTATGATTTAATATGTTTGATGAATAATATATACACATCACCAGAAGTCATCTTGTGGAATCCTGCTACTAAGAAATATAAGTGCATTAATGTACCATCTGAGTGTACGAGATTTACTTATATGAGACTTGGTTATGTTCAAGAAAGCAATGACTATAAACTTTTGAAAGTCCCTTTTGAGCCAATTTGGAGTAATAATTAAGGAGCATATATATTTGGCTTGGGTTTATACCCTCAGTTCAGGTTCGTGGAAAGCGGTACCATTCACACTTCTTGTTGGTCCAACTGTGTTCAAAATCAGAAAAGTAAACATACGTTAGTTCAATAAAAAAAACGTAAAATAATTCCGAGCCCACTGAATGCACAATGTCTCCTTAAGGAATTTAATCCCCTCACTGTTGCCCAAGGTATACGGATTAATTCCTCCCAAGATAGAACGGAATAACTATTCTGTGATAGCGGCACTTCAAATCACAGAACTTCAGCGAACTCAACAAACGGAGCAAATCACACTTGACACTTATATTTATTTGGAAATAATGCAACAATATAGAAAAGAGGGGAGAATTTTTCAGGTTTTCCATGTCTAATTTTCATGTATAAAAAATGAGGCCAAGCCTCTAAATTTATAGACAAAGGAAGGGTGATATGGAGAGGTGCAATCTAAAAGGTGCCTCTTCCATTTCCCATTCACACCCCTTAATAAAAATGCAACAATCCCCCACATGAATGGGGAATGGTCATATGAGAAAGAAAAAAAAACATGCATGAAAATACTCTGTGATTCACAAATAAGGATTAATCGCATCTGGATAAGTAGGTTTCCCTTTGAACTTTCCGTAGTGAACTTATGTCAGATATACTCGGTCAATCGGTAGATTTGATATCTTTGAACCGTCGAACTTTGGTGTATACCTAGACAACCATAAGTCACACAATTAACCCTTAACCGTCTTTGGTTCTCACGGTTGTGTTCGTTTCAGCCATGAACACCGCCTGGTTTCATGAGTGCTTAGAGAATGGGCCTTTACTTTCATTCCTCTTAAAGCGGCTTACACTTAACACTCACATATGTGATTTCTAAACGTGTAATCCTATAGACTCACTATCTGGTCATATCCCGCCAGACTTAGAAAATTATTAAAAAGCTTTAAGCTTTATTGACTCATCAAAAAGCCTTAATGCTTTACCTGATTTTTGAACATTGTCTTCATTACGAGAATGGGTTAAGTTATTTGACAATGTTGAACCGTCATTCATAACTTTTGTTTGATCTCTTTGAACTTAGCTCTTGGGATCTCCAGTCTGCTAGGTAGAGTTACCGCCATGATGACTTGTCCTAGGCCTTAGCCCCATTCCCTTCAATGATATTTCAACTGCCTCTCTAGATAGGCCTTTTTTGTTGGATCCGACACGTTATCTCTTGACTTTACGTAGTCAATCGTGATAACACCACTAGAGAGTAGTTGTCTAACGGTATTGTATCTCCGTCGAATGTGACGAGATTTTCCGTTATACATAACGCTCCTTGCCCTGCCTATTACCGATTGACTATCACAATGTATACACATAGGTGCCAAAGGTTTGGGCCAAAATGGAATATCTTTCAAGAAATTCCGGAGCCATTCAACTTCTTTACCGACCTTGTCTAAGGCTATAAACTCAGCCTCCACTGTAGAGCGGTCAATGCACATTTGTTTGGACGATTTTCAAGACATCGCTCCTCCACCGACTATTTAGAATCGGTTGAACCGGTGATCTAATTTGCATCACTATACCACTCTATTATCGCGGGATACTTATTGTAGTGAAAGCATAATTTGGAGTATATTTCAAATACTTCAAAACTCGTTTCATTGTCATGAAAGTTCACTGCAAACTTTCTTATGTCATAGACTAATACATCTCGACTTTTGATTGCATATCAGATTATTGACTACACTTAATGTAGTAATAGTTTATTATAACAACAGCTGGAATGATTGGCATCACTTGTGGCCACAACCTTTTAATATATAACACATTTCGCAATCATTCCGCAATTTTCAAGCATTTGTATGTTATTTATTCATACGTCTATATGATATGCAAATTATAGCACTTTCATTCATGAAACAAATCCAACTTGGAATAGATCTTGTTCATGTTCATAGGTTGGTTCACCTCATTATAGACCAACGTGTTAATATATTTTTCATGAACGGTCATGTTCATATAAATACACTTTTCATGAAAAGTCACAGCCTTCCAGGTGACACTCTTTCATAAAAGAGCTAAACATTACAAATGTTCAAGAAAGAACAAATCATTTCTAGAAAAGCACGTAAACAACTTTCGAATTTGTAGTTTCATCACGAGTCATCACTAAGACTGAACAAGTAATGAATTCATCGACTATCATATCAATATCCACTAAGGATTGGTGGGGTTCAAAATTATATCATTTAGACATTATGTCTAACATTCGCTTGTGTCATGCATAAGCTAAACGCCCCCACATTTCAAATATTTCATGTGCCTTTTCTATTAATATATAATCCATATATAAACAAACAATAACTACATAATGTAGAGTATTCTTAATGTAAATACACTAGTTTGAAATCATTTGACAATATTTTCTAGTCAAATTCCACATGCCATTGTTTGGGTGCTTGTTTTAGTCCGTAAAGTGACTTAACAAGTCGAGACACCTTCTTTTCTTTTTCAAGAACCATGAACCCTTTAGGTTGTTCCATATAAATTTCTTCCTCCAATCTCCACTTAAGAAGGTTGTCTTTAAGTCCATCTGATAGATTTCAAGGCCATACACGGCGGCTAACGCTATTAACACCCGAGTAGATGTGATCCTCATTACCGGCGAGTATGTATTAAAATAATCAAGACCTTCTCGTTGTCTAAATCATTTGACAACTAATCTTACCTTATATTTATTTGTCAATAGTACCATCAGCTTTCATTTCCCTTTTGAAAATCCACTTAGAACGCAAAGGTTTATTTCCTGGAGGAAGATAAACCAATTCCCAAGTATGATTACTTAATATGGATTCTATCTCACTATTGACTGCCTCTTCCAATATTGTGCTTCCGAGGAAGACAATATTTCTTTAAACGTTTGAGGCTCATTTTCCAACAAGAATGTCAGAAAATCTGGTCCAAAGAAAGTAGTTATCCTTTCACGTTTACTACATCTTGGAATTTTCTAATTCAACGTACTTTCCTTTGCTTCTTCCCGATTTCGCTTAGATATTTCACTAGATGACTCACATTTCTTTTTATACGGATAAATATTCTCAAAGAATTCAGCATTATCTTATTCGACTACCGTATTAATATGAATGTCGGGAATTTTTGATTTATGAATCAAAAAACGATATGCCTTACTATTTATTGCATATCTTATGAAAACGGAATCAACAGTTTTCGATCCGATTTTTATCCTTTTGGGTTTAAGAAATTGCACTTTACCCAAATACCCCCACACTTGGAAATATTTCAAGTTGGGTTTTCTTCCTTTCATTCATTTTTCATATGAAGGATTACGTTTTGCTATGGGAAACTCAATTCAGTATTCAGTTAGCTGTAAGCATAGCTTCCCCCCATAAGTTTTGGGTAAATCAGAACTTATCAACTAGGCATTCATCATCTCCTTTAACGTTCTACTCTTTCTTTCCGCAATTCCATTAGATTGCGCAAAGTAAGGGGCAATCGTTTGGTGAATAATGCCATATTCCAAACATATTTCTTCAAATGCCGCCTCTATTACTTTGTAGAGCCAACCACATGAACTGTTGTTTGTGTCATAATATAGTCAGAATAAATGGTGAAGTTTTTTTTAATCTTCAAACCAATTTGACACCATCAGAATTAATAAACGGTGAAGTTTTTAATCTTCTAACCGAGTAATACCTGATACCGGATCTAATACACGGTGAAGTTTTTAATCTTCAAACCGAGTAATATGTAACACAATTAAATTTAATAAACGATGAAGTTTTTAATTTTCAAATCGAATAATAAATTAGAGTATAAAGTCACTTAGACTTTAATTTCCGACAAATGAGTAGAAAGTCACGAAGACTTTAATCTCAACGAATGAGTAAAAAATCATGCAGATTTTGATCTCGAAGCATGAGTAGAAAATCACGAAGATTTTATTCTCTATAACGAGTGTAGAAAATCACGAGAATTTTAATTCCCTTTCCAAATGGTTTTTCAACTAAACCATTATAACACTTAAACAGTTCAATAGTTTCATCCTTTGCTCTAATCAAATAAATATATGTACATCTTTACATATTACTTTCATGATCTCAAGAATATTTTCAAAAAAAAAAATTAGTGTAAGCCTCATTCATTTCTTACAACTTTGAAAATAATACCCATATATGTTCATGCATGTTACCAAAGTACATATATTTCATTTGGTTAAGAAATAACAAAATTAACCTTTAATCATATGTTATTTCTGATCATCGTAACATGCAAAAATCATATAAAATTACTTGCCCTAACATTTATGGAAGCCGATTTCATAAATCATATAGAGCAAATAATTTAATAATAATAATAATAATAATAATAATAATAATAATAATAATAATAATAATAATAATAATAATAATAATAATAATAATAATAATAAAATAGAGCCAAGAAAGTAGAACCCGAATTTTGTTGCCAACTTAAAGTGTTGTTGCACTCTGCAATCTTTGCCATGTTGACACAAGGACTGTCAGATTTATAATCTCCTCTATTATAATCACCAAAATAAACCTTGAGAAAATTATGATGACCAGCCACATCAAAAATTAAATTCCTTAAGATTGTTGGTCTAACTGTGTTTAAAATCAGAAAAGTAAACATACATTAGTTCAATAAACAAAACATAAAATAATTCCGAGCCCACTAAATGCACAATGTCTCCTTAAGGAATTTAATCCCCTCACTGTTGCCCAAGGTATACGGATTAATTCCTCCTAGGATAGAACGGAATAAATATTCTGTGATAGCGGCACTTCAAATCACAGAACTTCAGCGAACTGTCACGACCCAATTTCCAGACCCGGTCGTGATGGCGCCTCTCGTGAAGACAAGGCCAGCCAACTAACCCAAATCGTCTCTTAAATATTTATTAAACATAAACGAATAGGTGAATATAGCTTAACGACAATAATAACCAGTATGTACAACCCAACACAACCTGACCGGGGTGTCACAAGTCACGAGCATCTAAAGAAAACCTTAACACAACTACAGGCCAATAAATATATACAAGTAAAGTTTCTGGAAACAAAAGACAACATCCGGTGCCGCGAACGCTGGCGGTCACCTTGCTCAGCTACAATAATAATACCTTCAATCCGCTAATAACCCGCTACCGGGTGAATGATACCTGCAACTGCACGCGAGGTGCAGGGAGTAAAGTGAGTACTTCCAACTCAGTGAGTAATAGAAGTAAATAATAACTGAGCAGCAAGAAATCACGTAAAGCAACCAACGGGATGTACAGAAGCCGGGTACAATTTCCGAGAAAATAGTGAAATCAGAGAACTCTTTAGAAATGTTTCGGCTCAGTTCAAATCTCTTTCGAAAATGGTCCTTTCAATAATTACGAAACTGTTCAAAATAGTTAGTGCTGATTAACACAGAAAATCCGCCCCTCGGGCACAAATATCACAGCATAGCAGGTAATAATGCAAATAGGTATGCAAGATGAACACATAAAAGTTCGCCCCTCGGGCATGAATTTCGTTACTAGTCAGTCATTATTACCTGACCGGTCAGCCATTGTTACCTGACCCAACGCGTGTTTCAGTGCCATTGTTATCCACTGGTCAGCCATTGTTACCTGACTGGTCAGCCATTGTTACCTGACCAAAACACGAATGACAGTGTCATTGTTACCACTGTCCAATTCTAAATGGGTACCCGCGCTCACTGTGGGTGTGCAGACTCCGGAGGGGCTCCTACAGCCCAAGCGCTATATCAACATAAGGCCTGAAAGCCTGTACATATCAACATGAGGCCTGAAAGCCTCCTCACAATACACTCGAGGCCTGAAAGCCTCCTCACATCACTCAGCATATCCTCACATATGGCCCTCGGCCTCAATCAGCCCAAAAATAATCATAAGCCCCTCGGGCATCAGTAAAGAAATAATAATGCTCAGCTCAAACAGTAGTTCAAATATCAGTTAAAACTCGAGGTTGAGTGAAAATATAGTTGCGTTCATGAAACAGTGTAATGACAATGGACTGAGTTCAAATAATATTTCAAATAGTGAGGAAAACAGTGATGATAGCTCATATGGAGTTCAAACAGTCGGCATTAAGCCCCAAATATGGCAATAAGCCCAAGTCCTAGTGAAAGACAACAAGTCATAGCGAAATACGCGGTAAAATCAACAACCGGGACGGACCAAGTCACAAATCCCCAACGGTGCTCTACCCCACGCTCTCTGTCTGGCATGCAAGTCACCTCAATATAGCACTATGGGTGCAAATCCGGGGTTTCAAACCCTCAGGATATCATTTACAATCATTACTCACCTCGAACCGGCGAAATCTCTAGCCCGCAACTCCTTTTCCACTCGAATCGGCCTCCACGCGCGTCGAATCTAACCAAAATCAGAGCGAATACATTACAATATGCCCAGGGAACAATACCCAATCGAAAACAACCAAGAAATAACAGAAATCTCGAAACTAGCAAAACCCGAGCCCCGGGCCCGCTTCTCGAAAAATTACAAAACTCACATTACCGGATTCCTCGTCTCGCCACGAGTCTATACATACCAAGAACTCCCAAATCCGAGCTCAAATGACCTATCAAATCCCAATTTGGAATATCAAAAACTCAAGCCCTAGTTTTACCCTTTTTTAATGAATTTCAACCAATTTCCATGTTACATCTATCATAACCTCATGTATTTAAGTCAGGGGACTTACCTCCAATCGATTCCCAGTTAAAACTCCCTTAAATTCTCGCCAAAAGCCCCCAAGGTCGCCCAACAATGGTGGAAATTATCCCAAGCTCGCGGATGAAATATTAAATAAAAACCCTTCTGAACAGTCCAGTTTTCGGTTCTGCGGTCCCGCTTTCGCTTATGCGGGACCGCTTCTGCGGCCAAATTTTCGCTTTTGCGGTCTTCATTAAACTTCCAAAAACCCGCTTCTGCGGTTCTACTTTCGCACCAGCGGTACCGCTTCTGCGGTCCGCTCTTTCGCTTATGCGGATCCTGCCTTCCATCTCCTCGCCGCTTCTGCGATAACAGCTCCGCTTAAGCGGCTCCGCTTCTGCGGTCCAAGACCCGCAGAAGCGAGAATACCAGAAACAGCATGCCTTCAGCTGTATGAAATTCCAAAAACTCCCCGTTAGCCATCCGAAATCATCCCGAGGCCCCCGGGACCTCGACCAAAGGCACCAACATAACCCAAAACATCATGCGAACTTGTTCCAATCATCACAACACACAAAACAACACTAAAATCATTAATTCACATCGAATTCAAGCCTAAGTTCTTCAAAAACTTCCGGAATGCGCTTTCGATCAAAAACCCAACCAATGACGTCCGAATGACCTGAAAATTTGCAGACATATCCAAAATCACCTAACGAAGCTACTGCAACTCTCGGAATTCCATTCCGACTCTCGGATCGAAATCTCGCCTATCAACCGGAATTCGCCAAAATACTAACTCCGCCAATTCAAGCCTAATTCTACACCGGACCTCCAAAATCAATTCCGATCACACTCCTAAGTCACAAATCACTTCCCGAAGCTAACTGAATCACCGGAAATCACATCCGAACCTTCTAACTCGTAAGTCAACGTCCGGTTGACTTTTCCAAAACAAGCCTTCCTTAAAGAGACTAAGTGTCTCATTTCTAATCAAAACCAATCCAAATCAACTCTCACACACCACATACCGATAACGAAACATGAAGAAGCAATAAACGGGAAAAACGGAGCAGTAACACATGAGACGACGGGTCGGGTCGTCACACGAACTCAACAAACGGAGCAAATCACACTTGACACTTATATTTATTTGGAAATAATGCAACAATATAGAAAAGAGGGGAGAAATTTTCAGGTTTTCCATGTCTGATTTTCATGTATAAAAAATGAGGCCAAGCCTCTAAATTTATAGACAAAGGAAGGGAGATATGGAGAGGTGCAATCTAAAAGGTGCCTCTTCCATTTCCCATTCACACCCCTTAATAAAAACGCAACACTTCTTAGCCAAACTGTTGCGTACGGACCTGAGATTTCTCTAAATGGTTTCGTGTATTGGCTTGCTACTTCAAGTGTGGAAAGCATTATTTATTTCGATTTGATTAAGGATGAATTCAAACTACTAGACGTTCCTGATGATCGTGGATTTCATCATACTAATATTCGCAGAAAACTTATGGTTGAGGGGATCTCTTGCCATGATGGTATCCGTTGACGATGGTTATAAGGACACTGAGATATGGGTGATGAAGACAAGTTATAATAATGGCATTCAACAGAACTCTTGGACTAAGAAATTCATTATTGAACCTTTCTCTAAAGATGCAATTCCATTTGGAATCTGGGATGCTGATAAGCTTCTTGTTGTGGTACATACTTTTATGCTCAAGCAAGTCTACACTTATGATCTTGTCACAAAAGGAATAGACTATTTTCATTTGCCTGAGGAACAAGAGTTTGCACCGTATTTGTCAGTGTATGGGTGTTATTTTGAAAGCTTGGTGGAACTTGGAGATAAATAGAGGATAACTGCAGGATATGAAGATTTCAGATAACTCCTATCACATGAACAAAAGCTGCAGCATATATATGGGAGAAGATTTCAGTAAAGGTCTTGCTCCGATTAGAAAATCTTTACAATATTGTGAAGCTTTGAATAAATACAGTGCAGGATTTTCAAGATCTAGTTTTCCAAGTAGAGCTCAATGATATAGCTTTGTCACATTGCTTCTATCAGTTAAGATTTAAAACAAACACACAAATGAGTACAAGAAATCACTACAATGAATACAACTGCTAACCTCCCCAAATGATTCAAGAAAGTTTCACCAACTCTTACATTGAGCTCACTAACACTTATTCAAATCCGCATTTGCTAAACCTCACCAAGTACCGATAACAATGAAGATCTGAATGGTACAACAAAAGCAGAAAATAACAAACCTCTCTATGATTATGAGGACACGCGTTATTCCTTCTCACTGACAGCAAGAAAGTCCATCCCACTGCTCCACTTCACTGCCGTAGAGATGGTTAACACCATTGTTAATATTGTTCAATGTGCTCAGTCAATCAACTGACCTCTTGTCACTGCTTTCTGACCATGTCTCTTTTCATAAGCACGAAAGGTAGCTTATTTCGATGTGGAAGCAGACGTTACACTTATGTTGTTCCACATTTGTGATGTTCTCTTTTTTGGATTTACAACAACGTAATGAAGTAATGAAAATCAATTGCCAAAAGCAAGTGTGCCAACCAATGGACTGGCAAACCAAATAAATAATTAGATTAGTTGAATTACTATTTACTAGGAATGCTATACACCTGTAAGCAGCCTTGATGACCAATACTAAAGTAACAGAATCAAAACTTGAAACAGTAAATAAGGATAAATACTAGAGCAAACCAATCCAGTACACAGCTTTTTATGAACAAGTTTGGCTTCTCAACTCAGTTTCTGTAGGCAGGCAATTAAACCAAGCTGGAATAACCTATCAAAGGACACAGAATAAGAATCATGGGGAAAATTACATTGGAGGAATATTGACCGTCAAAATGTTATGATCCAACAAAAAATTTCAGGAGTAGTAAGTTCATTGAATTGGTTAAAAGATAGCATCTTCCTCAGCTGATTGAATGGATTTCAATTCCGTCTCCTGTTGAGGCAAAAGATATGACCATGTTGATTCCATAGTGGATGATGGTAGTGTTTGCTGAAGATGTCTCAATACATTAATCATGCGATTTGCAGTTTCTTTTGTAGCTAGTTCCTTTTCAGAACATAGAACCTACAGAAGAAGTAACAGTCAATACCAAATATTTACATATACATAAAAGGTTACCTTCGACAATATACTGAGACTGGCTAGAGACCAGTTAGTTGAATTGAAAATTTGAAAACGGGGCAAAAACAAAAATACAGATAAATGTAATTCTTCAAATTTCATAAGGTTTTAATACTTTTCTTACAAATAATAAGCAAAAGAATCAAAGTTGCAAAATCTATATATCTATCAAAAATGAACAACTTAATCTAGCATCTTTGATTTCAAACTGACCTCTGCAAAAACTGAAACAACTTTTGGAAGGTATTGGTAGTTGGGACCTAGAAGTTCTCTGTCTGACCTGCAAGTGAGAAAATTGGTTAACATTAGAAGACTAAAAAGGCGTTAATACACGAGACTTCAAGTTAATGTTTAATTTGTTTACTGAAAACACAGTAACAACTACCAGCAAGATGCTTTTATCAAGTTGGATCGCGGCATCAGAGAAGTCAATTATCATCTGTATTAAATGGTTTCACCACCTATAGAAATTTTTCTTATACCAGAGTATAACTAATGCAGTTGCACTATCAATAACTTGAACTAGTTACTACACTATTAATATACCAGTTCAAACGTTTTGTCTGGCAAACAAACAATTTTATCTTGGGAAGACGTTTCTAAACATATGTTCTCATTTGTAATGTTCTCATTTTTGTTTTACAACAAGGTAAAGAAGTTAATTGATAAATCATATTGATACAGGAATACTATAAAGTAATGAAAAACAACCACAAAAAGCAATTGACCAATATTGCTGAGGTAACAAAACCAAGACTTGAAATAGTAAAGTAAGAGTAAATGAGGATAAAACTAGACCAAAAGAATCCAGTACCTTTCGACCATTGAACATAACTGTTCGTGAACAAGTTTGGCTTCAACCAAATCAGCTTTTATAGGCAGGCAATTCAACCAAGCTGGAATAACCTACCAAATGAGTTGGAAGAAGAATTATACATGGCAAAATTACATTGGAGGAGCATCATTTCATCTATAAAGACCAGAATCATTATGTTTTACCAAAATTTAATGGTGAGCACATTCACAATGAAACAAAACCTTATCAAAAGGTATTAACAAACAACACACTAATCACATGAAGCAAATATTTGCAGTTAATTTCCTTAACATATGAAAGTGTCTAAAGTTCCTTTTCTACTGACTGAACCACATTCAACTATAGTTTATAGTTGGAAGGACAAAAGATCTTAGAAATCTGTATATGAATGTATCATCTGAGAAAGGAGAAAGAATCTCAGAATACATGTATGCCAAAAAATACGTGATATCTTCCTTTTTCGCATGTGATTACTAGTAGAAGGAATTAGTTGGGGGTATCTAAGAGTTAGGAGAACAAAATAAAAACAAGAGAATAAAATATAAGAATGCATAACCAAAAAAAAGGACATATACCTGGGCTGAGTCGATACTTTCACCATGAAACTGATATATCTTACCAAGTGTAGAGACAGCATTATCATATGCATTTTCATTTTCAGGTTCACGAGCATTTAGATGCGTAAGGACTACATAGATCCTTGAAAGAGCCTCTGGTTCAGGTCAAAAGTTTAAGTAAGCACAACATACATATCACTTCTTATTCCCTTCTCCATGATGAAAAGGATCTCAACATCACATTCAACAATATCATACCTCCAACAAAAGGTTGGAAGAAAGACCGACCATATTCCGCCCAAAGGCCAAGTCCATAAAGAGCAGTCTGAACAAAACATCAATGAAAGCACTTAGCACAAATAGCAAATGGTTGACTGGAAACTTTTGCAACCACTAAGATTGACAAACCTGTCTAACATTTGGGTCTTCATCATTGCTTGCTTCCAAAACTAAAGGAAGACATACATCGTAGTACCTAATTTTCACATGACGCAATTGTCAATTTTGGGAACCCATTTAAGAAAAACCCAATACAAATATATAGACCTACTTTAGAGCTGCTTCAGGGCACTCCTCCACAAGAGAATCAAAGATGAGAATAGATATACGTCTCTCGTTAGTTGTATTATCCTTGGCCTTCAAAAAGCAAGAAAAATTGAATGTGGGAAGCAATAAGATATAAACAACCAAGAGTGTTAAGATGATATTGGTTATAACTTACCCACATAGGTAATAAATATGGCGACAACTCGTCAAGGAAAGGCAAGAAAGAAGCCTTGAAAGCTTTGATCAACGTGCCCAATATTTCGCCAACCTAATAAAAAAGATAGTATTATTTGAGAATTATGGTAGATTCAAAGTGAGATGCTTGTAGAAAGACAACATTGTGTGCTTAATGTCTGAAGTCTATTCTTATATAGAACATACATAGCTAAGAACTTCTTCTTCTTGTTTTCTTTCCGCACTCAATAATTCAGCTTCCTCAGCATCAAAGTCTTCTGTTTTCTCTCTCTCTCTCAGTTCATTTTTTCTGCTTGAACTTTCTGTAATGACATGCTTTATCTCATTGACGATGCTATGAACCTGACTTTCAGTGAGAAGTGGTCCACATAGCTGAAAACATGTACTACAAAAGGATCATTAAAACAGAAATACTTCTTTTGCCATTTTAACTTGCACTCTGCCACTGTTGTTGTCCCTTGCTTTGACACTACTAAAAAAGCATTGAAATAAGTTGACTTAACAGGGATTTGCTGAAAGAAGGTTTCTATGGAGTCCATGTAGTACAAATTTAATAATCGTTCTGTCAGTCTCACTAGTCTTTCCTAGTCATGTCAAGAGAACTTTTGTGATTACGCTATCTGTCGTAAATTTGATTTAAACACCACTTTAAGCATTTTATTATGGTTTAACCATGCCTTTGAAGGTATTAATTCTTCCTGTGTTCACACACATAACAAGATCTATACAAGAGCTGAACAAAGCTTTCTTTTACTTCTATAGTAGAATATAGTAACTTATATGACTTTGAACGATGTCTTGTTTAGATCTTTAGTCATATATCGACGTGGCCAGAAAAATTGGAGTTATTTATTTTGTTGGAATGTATAGGCAATAGCTAGATCATATTGGAATATAAAAAGTTAAAACAGAAATATACTGCCATCATAGGAAAAAACTTGCTAACCTGCAGACAATTATTCAATTCATACAACATGATTCCACATATTTCTGTCATAGGCTCCTGCGTGAGATAACATATTAAGTGTCACTTTCTCTTTATCCAAATCGACCAAACTTAAAAAATTTACCAACCGATAAAAAAGAAAGAAAGAAACAACATATACTGATGTTAAGACAACCTCATGCAAAGCCTCTACCAAAGCCAGTACTATATAGTCTGACAACTTTGTGAAATATGACTCACTTCCACCTTGAGCAATCCCTTTCTCAACAGCCAGCTTAGCAGAACTCAACAGGAGGGACATGGCTTAGACAGCAAAAAAAAATTAGAAAATTGCTTCAGCAACAGGAAAATTTACATGAAAACAAAGAAACCATATGAAATCACGACAATTCTCACCATTAACAGCATATATCCTGACATCATTGCGGGCATAGAATATCAGAAGAGGGACAAAAATTGAGACAGCCTGTTTAATTTCATGCACCATTTCACTTGTTTAATTTGACTTCACTGAACAGCACATGAGAAAAAGAAAAACATATATGCAGATGACCATTCATGTCAACCTGAGAAATCCATGGGTAGAAGTCTTCCTTTAATATTTCAGCACAAAGGCATAGCATAGCACAACCGCTAGCTTTCACCTTTAGAACATCTCGTTTCTTGGCTTTCTCTATACTGCAAAATGCGAAGCTTAAGTAAAATCCTAGGTACTCCAAAATAACTACCTCTCCCAGAAGTCTTACTACTTGATAAATCCAAAGAAAGAACCAAATATTAATCATATTCAGAAGAAGTGATTATTTAATTAGCCGTTGTAGGGTAAGGCAGAAACAGGTGCATCGGAAGAATTTGAAATTAGGATTTGGCAATCCAACTCAGACTTTGAGTCAGTAGCATGTGCAGAACATAGTGAGTAGAGGCTTGATGATGGATTACTTGTCATAAAACCCTTTCTCTCTACGGTGCTACTCTGTAGTTCAAGCTTTTGGTCGGCATCCTTACTAGTTTCATCAGTTAATGCAGAATCATATGCAAATAGTATACACCGAGAGATTCCATCTTGTATACTACCGGTTAGTTATTCCAATACCTAGTGGTTAGCATCATGTTTATCATTAATGTAGATACACGACTGTGAGAATACGGCTCTGATATTATTTGAAAGAATTTGAGCATCCAGCTTAAAACCTTAAGCAATAGGTGGAACGGAGTCCCAGATCTTTATTAGACCCTTTGGATGCCCGTTTATACACGACATAGTTCATCTATATAACTCAACCAAAAGAAAAGAAACCTAAATGAACTTGGAAAAAGTCAAACCTCAATGATAAAAGCTTACCTATTATCATCTAATTCATTAGTTCCATAGTCCGACTGCGTAGAGATGGTCATAGCAGGTTCAAGTTGAGCACATTGAGTAAAAAAGGGCATGACTGCACTCATATAAGGAAGAAAATCATGTCCAAGGCAATGACAAATTCCAGTATATGCCTGCAATGAAATAAAGAAAATAAAGAGTGGCCAATCCAAAAAGAAACTTTGATATTAAAATTAAGTGATTAACACATACTGTTAGCAAGTCAATAATAAGAGGACCGTCCCCTTTCGCTTGTAATCCTTGTAATGACATAAGCACTTCCATAACCTTTAATGACAACAACAGAAAGGAAATAAAGAAAAAGTAAGCTCTATGTTGAGAAATGATTAAAGAAAAATAAGCTCACACCATCGCATGCCAAGACAAGAAAAAGAATTCCAGGAGAGGCAGAAAGGTATCCCTGACATTATTGCTGAAAGATGTAATAACTCAAACAAGAGTAATCCATACTTTGGGATGGAAATAAAACAAGAACGAACCAATCCCAAGGAGTATGGAACTAAAAAAGATGTGTTCACTATCCCATTATTAGTATGGCATCAATATACGTGTTCAATCAATGGCATCAATATACGTATTCAATACTGGGGCATAATTGGTAGAAGACCTGCTTTTCGTCGCCCCTAAATTTCTCTTTGCCAACAGCCTTAACAACAGCGCCTATGCACCCTACTGCAGTCTGAAGAATGAAATTAGATTTCAGATCTGTGTTCCTCAGGACAGTTTTCAAGTGTGACATAACAGTGTCATAGTAGGTTCCGAAGTGCTCCTGTTGACGTATAAAATATTAATTTTCATGATTCATGATATCAGTAGAAATAGAACTGAGTCAAAAAGAAATGCACCAGTTAATACCTCAACAGAATGCGATATACTAGCTAATGCAGTTAATGCTTGTTGTTGGACTATTGGTTTGTCGTTCTGCATTTCAAGCAACAAAAAGCCCAAAAAGACATCATTAGTCTCTTGCACTTGTTAGCAGTGAAGTACCTACAATATGGTGCCTCTATATTCGCGCACCTGTAGAAGTACAAGCAGTTTACTAACTATTCCATCTAGGTAAGATATTGAAGTTTCTGGCTTGCCGAGCACACAGAAGAAGCAGAGAGCTCTAGTGGAAGATGCCTATAGAAATGCCAAAAGAAAGTAAAGACCAAATTAGTTGGCATCAGCAACTGAATGGAGGAGTAATGTCGCATCTGTCAAATCTGTAGCCTTATGATTTTTTTCCAAACTTTATTTGAAGGGCTTTAGATTCATCCCCTGACATGATCTCATATATTACAATCATTCAATGTTCTTGTAAGTCAGCAAGAAAGCTCTTATTGCAACCAAAATAATGTCAAAATAAAATTTTCCAGAAACACAACCAACAAGTTAGATAAAACTTCAGTACTAATTGTGCAAAATTCCCGAAGGGATGTTACACAATACATCCTTAATTGTATGGTATATGCAACCCCCTTGTAAAGGTGCAGTAGGAAAAAGACTTTTGCTGGTTGTTTCATGTATCAATGATAATCTAATCTATTTTTAGTTTGACATTGTTCTTTGGGAAAACTTGCAGCATCCTTAAATTGTACATAACACATAGGACAGACCTGCACTTGTGGATGAACATCATCCATAGCTGCAGTTAATGCATGGATTATTTGGTTATGATATCGTTCTTGCATATCTGGACCGAAGTAAATCAATAATGAGGAAATTGCCCTACAAGCAGCCCATCTAACTCGAGGATGAGGATCTTCGAAACAACTAAGAACCATATCAACCACCTGCTCCAAATTCATAATCATCACCTGTAATAGGAAAGAAGCCATGATTCCAAGGTAATCGCCTAAGAGAAAACAAAATCTATGAGATGACTTTAAACAATAAACATAATGTAAAGTATTCTGGTAAATTAATAGGACGAGGGAAAACTATCTTATAAATTTCAGCAGTTTTCCAGCAAAAAACATAGCTTAAACGCTACGAGTTGAAATAATATACTATGTTATAATCAAACTATAGCCATTATAAATATAGAACTAAGATATGTATGGTTGTACCTTTGAGCAACCTTTAGCAATGAAATCAAGTGCAAAGATAGCTGCATGGCGCTTCTCCCACTCTGGATCATCCAAGTAAGTGCATAGCTGCTCTATGGCAATATGAGCAATAGATTTACCTCCTAATGCACGAGAAAACCGATCTAAACACTCTTTACCAAATCTGAAGTTACTTGTTTCCCCTGTATCATCTTTCATGATCTCGACACTATGCCAAGCAGTGTCATCCTTAACATCTAGTAATAACTTCAATAACAATGTAAAACATCTACTAATAAACAAGGGCAGCCTCTTCATCATACCAGGGGCCCTATTTCTTGTCTCAACCAAAGTAATCAAAAATTCAACTGCCAAGTGCCCCGTCCCCTCTTTCAAACGCTCGTCCTCTGCTATCTCAAACATGGTAGACACCACATCCATTAGCTGCCTCCTCAAGAACCTAGGCTCATACTTGGCAAACTTCATGAAAAGTTTCAGCACGTCGTGTGCTGCAACCTCCTCATCACTGTTGCTCAATGTATCAGTCAACCTTCTCAGTAGAGCTGGCAATAGCTCTTGAAACCGCTCCTTTTGATTTGAATTTGATACGCATTGAAATTGAATGAAGGTTATCGCAGCAGTCATGCCCGCAATCCTATTATCAAGATCGAGGGTATCATCATTTAGTGTATTAAGTAACCGTGAGTGCACATATTTTACCCAAGGGACTACTGTGTCGCCTAGGTCGTGAGCTAGTTGCCCAAATATAGAGAAAGCTGACTCTATTAACTTGTATGAAGATGAATCAAGGCATTGGTACAAGAATGGCAATAGTTCAGGCCAGTCGTTACGTGGGAGAAGTGAAGCTGCTAGACCCGAAACAGTGTCACCGAGGTGTTTGAGGATGGATTCTGATTCTTCAATAGAAATACGCTTAAGGAGAATAGCTTTAATGGTGGATTGAGTTGAAACACTTAGATTCCACCAAGTGGACAAGTCACTATCAGAAGTAAGCAACTTCTTAAGGAAGACGGCACACTTCTCACGGAAATCAATGTCAGAGTCGTAGATAAAGATAGAAAGCTTAATAGCAAGGGAGTCAGGATCTTTGGTGCTCCACATGTATTCAGAAATAAATGTTTCGAACGGAACATCCATTACTGTATTTTGACAAGAGAGAGGAGTATGGAGATGTGTGAATGCGGTATATCTAGCATTAAATCAAATGAATATATAGAAAAGATGTTTCCCACCGATACCATATGAAAAGGTGAAAAGTATAGGCACAGACGAAGGAGGTATTTCTAAATATAGTAATCTCAAATTATTTGTTAGTATTTTAAAAGTTCAAAGAAAGTAAATTATATTTTTTTCCATTTTACTCTTAATATAATTGTGCTTTAAAATAGAGATAGCACATAAATATAATGAATATTCATTGAAGAGACATTATATTTTAAAGACATAAATAATAGTAAAATAGTCCAACTATGCTCCTAATTAATATTTTTAAGAAGCGTGTAAAAGAGAAACACGACAAATAATTTGAGATGCGGGAATAATTTGAGACGGGGAATACATACTAAGGTCAACTCTCCTTATTTTTCATTAAGGCAGGGTCTTAAGTAGGTAGTATTTTTTACATACAAGTGGCATCAGGTGATCCCAAGCACTCTCTCATATTTTAACTTTTAAATTAGGCAAATCAAGAAAACAGTAAATGATAAACACGAAAGCATCTCTCATATAGGGTAAAGCGAGGCAGGGCGACATGGTCTAAACATAGGGGATCTAGGATTTATAGTACATGGATGTACTATTAAAAAAATAATATGCATTAAGTGGGAATTGGTCATTATTCCGCTTGGTAAATAATTAACTAAACCATTCAACCTTCTTGGATGCCAACAGTTAGTGTACACATAATCTCCCCTATAAATCCGCCCCTGGATCTACACCATTTCCATTTGTAGAGGTGCATGAAATGGGCTTAGATAGTCAACTGATCCTTTCGGATACACGAAAAGGAAGGGACAAATAGACCAAATCAAAATGAAGAAATAACTCAGGAAAACAAGATCGCTGGGATTTTTGGCACAACAAGTTTGCTAATTTTATTTCTTGATATATTTAAAAGAAGGATTCTCCTGAACCAGAGTGAGCTCCTAACAGGACTCAATGAAAGGAGAATTTCCTCCTACGTTATGCTGTTTTACAATAGAGGGGTGCAAACCGGATATAGAAACAAATGGCAGCAAAAATATCAGAAATAGAGAAACAAAACTGTAATCAAAGAAACAACAATAAAAGAAAATGACTACACCCGAACTTTGGCAAAAACATTTCTCCATAAGACCGCTCTCCCCAAGAGAATGATATTTGTGAGAGAATCGAGCATCAAAATGATTGATTCGCACAAGTTCACTGGACTTTAGGTTTCATTGTACTGATAACAAGTTAGCATCATCGGTTAGGTGATAGAATGGATTCCAACTACATCTCCTGCGCAGGCAATAGCAAAGGACAATGTTGATGCCCATGTGGCCGCTGGTAGTGTTTTCTGAAAATTCCTCAAAAGAATAATCATGCGTTTTGCAGTTTCTTCTGTAACAAGATCCTCTCCATCACATAGGACCTAGGAAGAATCAACTTTAATTTCAATCACGGATGGCTACATATATATAGAGGTTACTTTGATAAAAATGCCACAAATATCACGAGAGAGTATTAATGTTAGTAGATCTAGATCACAAAACTATCTTAATGGCATTTGACACAAAAAGGAAAAGAACACAAAGGACAATGATAAGTGAAGCACCCAAACTCCACTCTCGCACAGCTCAACTTCGAATAGGAAAACAAAGGCAAAAGGAGATGGTATTCACTAGTTCTACTTCCAAACTAACCTCTACAAAAACTGAAGGTATTCATAGTTGGGACCTAAAAGTTCTCTGTCTGACCTAAAACTGAAACAAAGGCGCATATTTTTATCAAATAACATATCAAGTGTCAATTTCTCATTATCCAAACCGAAGTTAAACATATTACTCACCCAAAAGATAAAAAACATAAGTACATATGTGAAGGACAACCTTGTGCAAAGCTTCTACCAAAGACAGTATTATATAGTCTGACAACTTCGTGAAATATGACTCGCTTCCACCTTGATCAATCCCTTTCTCAACAGCCAGTTTAGCAGAAAGCAACAGGATTGACATGGCTTGAACCTTTGTCTTTCAATATATCAGCGTAACAGCATAGCAATAATTACAGGCTCTAGCTTTCAACCTTTTAGGTTAAAGGGGTGGGAAATTATGCCTTAGTTTCTGGCCTTTATCTCTTCTACATTCTTTCTTTTTAATATGTATTTTGGATGATCAAAATACCTAACATATCAACTATATGTCTAATTAATAAAGGGTCTCTGGAAATTCTTTTCTTTATCTCAATTTTCAAGGACTAATGATGATGGCATTGTATTTTTAATAAGTATCATTAAGTGGTGGCATTGTTCATCATCCTAGAAAGGCACATTTTGTCATTTTTGCAGACCAAGAATCATTATTGGTTCCGCAAAAAGCACAAAAATGATGTATTATGCTTATCTTGACAAGAGTGGTCTTAATTAGACAAATTAATATACCACCAAAGGTTACAGTGAAGTGATAGGTACTCATTCATCGTTAGCAAAAGATTTCGGTTCGAACCTTGAAACTAGAGCCATTTTCGGTAGGGAACACTTTACTCTCAAAGTAAAACTTTCTAGCGTGAATCCGAATTAATCAGGTCCAAATTAAAATAGTAACCAACAACCGGTGAAATCCAAAAATATTTTGAAAAATAAAGAAGATGAGTTCAGCTCAAAGATGGTAAAAAATAATACTAACAAAAGTTATAAAATCTTTTCTAGAATTAACATTTTAACAACTTCACAAGAAAGGGAGAAAGAGAAAGTTTAAAAATGAGTAAGACATGCTAGCCAGTACATATAAGATTCTAGATAGAATGTCATTAAAATACAAATGTAAGTATAATAAGTATTAAGTAAAAGAAACAAAAGTCAAAAATAGCATAATTTTTGGTGGATTAGGACAACTAAGTTGCAATCACGAAGCTGGCCTGCCCTTTTGGTTTTACTCTTTTCATCATTTTCTTAACTACTTGTTGTACTTCTTCCCTCCAAAAATCTGCCATTTGGATACATCCCATACTTATAACTAAAATTAAGAAAGCAAGATATCATCTATAAAGTTAGTTTTATGTAGACTATAGTAGGTACAAGAGAATCTTAAGGTTGCACGCTGCATTTTATAAACTTAAACATAGGGGAGCTTTTTTTGTTAGTTGGTGATCTGTTTTAGCTGAAAGATGCCCTGAAATGGAGAAATGTCACATCAATATTTCATGGATATGTAAGATTGATTAGTTTGATGCATGAGTCTTGCTAGATAGCTGGTGCACTAATTAAAAGGCTTGATATATGCCTAAACATAAATCTAAAACCAGAATATAAGGTAACAACGGCTTGCAGGAGCAAATACAAAGATCTATTTATACGTCACAATTCTAAACCAAGATGATATAAGTTGTATGAATCATTAAAATATTAGGTACTGACTCTCTTAAATAATAAAACCCCGGAATTGCCAAAATGTTATACGCTAGTTTGACTCGGCTAAAATAGGGTATAACAACCACCATCCAAAAGAGCTGTAAGAGTATTGCCTTTGACATGAAAAAGTTACTATTGTCACAGGAAGATAAAAAGAATGATAATATGATGAGCTCCATGCTAAGTAGAGTACTCAAACTGAGAATTGAAAAGATAAGTGGGGAGTATTTATCGAACAAATTAAAGCATCAAAACTACAACGAACATAATCCAATTATTCCTTCAATGATGTTTGGAGGATTAGTGCTTTTAAGCAGTATACAATACATGTAGATGTTGCAGAATATCTTCAATCCTTTGTGCTAACAACTGATACACTCGACTCTTTTAGCTGAAGAAATGACACACTGTTACAACTTACATAGTAGTATGCGTGCTGGAGTTGGGGAGTGCGAAAATTGTTAGATATAACAAACCCAACATCTGAACCATCCCCCTGGAGTAATCACACAAGATAAGCTAGGATATTACATTGGAGAATTATCGATCATCAAAATGTTTGCTCCAACAAAAAATACAGTAATAGTAGTTTCATTGAATAGGTAAAAAGTTAGCATCTTCTTCAGGTGACATAATGGATTTCAATTCCATCTCCTCCCGAGGCAAAATATATGACCATGCTGATTCCATGGTGACTACTGGTAGTGTTTGCTGAAGATGCCTCAATGCATCAATCATACGAATTGCAGTTTCTTCTGTAGCAAGTACCTTTTCAGAACACAAAACCTACAGAAGTAACAGTCAGTTACTGCTTGTTTCCATAAACATAAAATTTAGTTTGATAAAGGCTACATTCCACGATACAGTGAGACAATCATATTGGCAAATTAATTTAAAGGACAAGGGAAGTAAATAAGTGAATGCTATTTAAAGTTAGATCCTTGAACAGTATTGCTACATATTGGTTTTTTCTACTCTACTCTGATAATATTTTACCTTGTTTTTTTATCCGATATTTGCAGCTACAGAGTGCTGATAGTCAAGAAATACAGAATGCAATTCATAGAATTTCATGAGGCTTTAATGCTTTTCTTACAAAAATAAATAAAAGAATCACAGTTGCAAAATCTTCATATCTGTCACAAATGAACAAGTCAGTCGAGCATCTAGATCAGCTTTGATTTCACACTGACCTCTGCAAAAACTGAAATAACTTTTGGAAGGCATTCATAATTGGGACCTAAAAGTTCTCTGTCGGACCTGCAAGTGAGAAAATTCAGTAAACAGTAAAAGACTAAAAGGCGTTGATATATGAGATCACATATTAGAATTTGGTATTCATGTTAATGTTTAGTTTGTTAGTTCAAAACCTAGATAAATCTCAGTAACAACCACCAACAAGATGATTTTGTCAAGTCAGATCTGTATTTAAAGGTTTCATCGCCTAATGAAATTTTGTTATACCAAATATATCAAAACTGTTGCAGAAGCACTGTCATTAACTTGTAAACTAGTTACTACAGTATTAATATATTGCTTCAATAATTTCGTCTGACAGATGTTTTCTTAGTTTTCCCTAAATCTAAAATTACAGAATTCGTTTAAGACAGATACATTCTTTTGTTAAGAACTATTACAATTTACAATCTCTTCTACAGAAAAGATTTCTAATAACATGTTGCCATTTGTGAATTTTGATATTCTCTTTTGTGGTTCACAACAACATAACGAAAAACAATTTCCAAATGCAATATAATTGCATTAATTGCTAAGAACTGAGTTTCATTGTTACCCCTGTTAACAGCCTTAATGACCAATGCTAAGATATCAAAACCAGTCTAGAGTAAATGAGCATAAAGACTGAGCAAACCAATCCAGTACCTTTCAACCATTGAACACAACAGTTCATGAACATGTTTGGCGTCATCCAAGTCAGCTTTTATAGGCAGGCAATTCAACCAAGCTGGAATAATCTGCCAAATGCCTTGGAATAAGAATTAGGGGAAATTACAAGCATAGTAGACTACTCTTGTAAATCTCTGTATGCAGGCTTAAAACAAGCATCACACGACTATATCCATGGTCGTTAGCAATTGTTTCTCAGGATGATTCAATTGACTTACTGACTTCTAGATTTTATTAGACTAATACTGAAAAGACAACTATCTGATCCAAACATAATGACATTACTTAAACTTTTTGATGCATGCCATGAAGTACCCAAAATTTATAACTGAAATTTTGGAATGCCAACTCAAACATGTATGAGTTGAAGGTATAAGAATGCATCAACAGATAAAAAAACATACCTGGGCTGAGTCGATAATTTCACCATGAAACTGGCATATCTTACCAAGTGCAGAAACAGCATTATCATATGCACATACATTCTCAGGTTTAAGAGCATTTTTATGCATTATCACTACGTTGATGCTCGACAAAGCTTCTGCAGGTTCAGGTCATAAGATTAAGTGAATACAAAAGAAAAACATATAACTTCTTTTCCCCTTATCCATGATGAAAATGGTCTCAATATCAAATTTAACAATGTCACCTTCAACAATGTGTTTGAAAGAAGTACGACCATATTCCGCCAAATTCCAAGTCCATAAAGAGCAGCCTGAACATGACATCAGAGTAAGCACAAGTAGCGAATGCAACTTGACTTAAAGCTATTACAACCAGTAAGATGTACAAACCTGTCTAACATCTGGGTCTTCATCATTGCTTGCGTCCAAAACTAAAGGAAGACATACATCATAGTACCTAATTTTGACAGGAAGTAACAATCAGATTTTGGAACCCATATTTGAAAAATACTCATACAAATAGACCTACTTCAGAGCTGCTTCAGGGCACTCCTCCATAAGAGCATCAAAGATACAAATAGATGTACATCTTTCACTAGGTGTTTTCTCCTTGGCCTTCACACAAGCAAGAAATATTGGATGTGGAAAACAATAAGATTTAAAATGGAAAAAACAGCTAGAGGTTAAGATGACATTGGTTATAACTTACCCACATAGGTAGTAAATATGATGACAACTCATCAAGGAAAGGCAAGAAAGAAGACTTCAAAGATTTGATGAATGTGCACAATATTTCACCAACCTATTAAGAAAGATAGTATGATTCAAAATACTGGTAGATTCGAAGTGAAATACTTATAGAAAGACAACATTGTGTTCTTATAATGCATGAACTCCATTCTTATATAGAACATACATTGCCGAAAACTACGTCTTCTTGCTTTATTTCGGCCTCCCTCAACAATTCAGCTTCCTCAGCATCAAAGTCTTCTGTTTTCGCTCTCTCCGTGAGTTCTGGTTTTCTATCTGAGCTTTTTGTAATGACATGCTTTATTTCATCCACGACGCTACGAATCTGACTTTCACTGAGAAGTGGTCCACAAATCTGAAAGAAGATACAGAAAGACCACAATAGCAGAAATATTCCTTTGCGTTTTAGCTTGCCTTCTGCCACTGTTACTCTTAATTTGACACTACTATGAAATATTAAAAATAATATCCATAAGTTGGCTTATGAAGCCAATCTATCACAAAGTCAATACGCCGAGAGGACTTTTGTGATTACGCTATCTGTCAATGTTTAAACATTTTATTATGGTTTAACCATGTATTTGTAGGTATGAATTCTACATGCATTCACACACATAGTAAGAATCAAATAAAGAGGTCCTCCTTTACTTGATCCCCTGAACATATTAGCGTGCAAGTCATTGCTCATTTTCCCCATGTCTTCCTCCGCATAGGAGCTGTACTATAAGCTTTCTTTTGCTTCTAGAGAATATAACTGGTAAGAGTTTGGCGAGTGTCTCGTTTAGATCTCTAGAGAAGGATAAGAAATCGGGTCATATATCTAGAGTGACTGCAAAAATTTTGAGGATCTTTTTTACACAAATATACATAGTTCAAATTAATCGCAATTAATTCTTGAACCCGTTGTGTTTAGTCTAAATCCGCCACTAGAAGAATCCCAACGTATCAGCCTGTTTAGTAACTTGATAATAACCAGAAGATATTTTGTGTATCATAAAAACCTATACGTAGCTCAAGACGAGGGGTCGTCTTTGGCAACTGAATAGGGTCAGGGAGGTATCTCCTTGATTAATAGTTGAACATGCTTGATGATCTTAGGGACATGTATATACAATACCTCGAGGTACAAGCACTAAAATCAGTTATTTACTGTGTGAGATGTAAAGGCCAACAGTTTGATCACGTTGGAATATAACCTACCTGCAGGCAGTCGTTCAATTTATCTAGCATGATTGCACATGTTTCTGTCACGTACTCCTGTGCACATGAGAAAACATATCAAGTTTAAATTTTGCAGTATCCAAATAGACCCAACTTAATCATTTAATCCACCCAAAAAACAAGGAACAAAAAGAACATAAGTACTGATGTTAAGGACAACCGTGTGTATAGCGTATAGCAAAGACTGTATTATATGGTCTGACAAGTTCTTCGTGGATGACTCACTTTCACCTTTAGCAATCCCTTTCTTAACAGCCAGTTTAGCAGAACGCAACAAGATGGGCATGGCTTAAACAGCATAAATTATAAAATTGCATCAGCAACGAGAAAGATTAAATGAAAACAAAAAAACATATGAAATCATGAGAATTCTCACTTTTTGCAGCAGATGCCCTGATCTCGTGGGTATAGATGTCAAGAAGCGGAACAAAGATTGAAACAGCCTGTTTCATGCATTAACCCATTGATCACTTGTTTAATTTGACTTCATTCAACAGCACATGAAAAGAAAAGAAAAAGCACAGGTTTTCATGCCAACTTGGGAAATCCATGGGTAGAAGTCTTCCTTCAATATATCAGCATAGTTGCGTAGCAAATTACAGGCTTTAGTTTTCACCTCTAGGACATCTCTTTTCTTGACTTTCTCTATACTGCAAAATGTGAAGTGTAAGTGAGATCCTAGGTACCCCGTAACAACCACCTCTCGCAGAAGTCTTAGTACTTGTTAAATCTAAAGTAAGAACTAGCTAGAAATCAATCATATTCGAAAGAAGTCTTTATTTAATTAACTACCCATCTCAAAAAACTAATACGGTTGTTGAGTAAGGCAAAAACAGGTACACCTAAAGATGTGGTGACTACACATCTTTAGATTAATTTGACTACAGCATTTGGCAATCCAATTTAGACTATGAGTCAGTAAATGTGTGCAGAACACAATGAGAAGAGGCTTGACGACGGCCTTTTAGGTTTAAATAGTGCGACATAGATTTACAGCAACTCAATAGCAAAAACTACACAGAAAATGTACACCTTATGTCGCGGTTCCACTTACCATGATCAGATTCATCTATCAAAAGTATGTTCACCTTGTGCCATGGTTCCGCTTGTCACAATCTATCGATAGGCGTTAAATTTTAAACAAAGCGTCTTGCTTATCAATAAAAACAACCACTACGTCTTGATCCCAAACTGTTTAGAATTGTAATATGAAATCCTTAATCTTGACTCCACTCTATTTAAGCATGTTTCATTTCAATACTAAATAATTTATCTTTAGGACAACCTAAGGATTCTCAATTAGATTAACTATTATGACATTTATCTTATACTGTCATAGAGATCTCTAACCAAACTAGACTTCTGTCAAACATTGCACCTATTGTAAATGTCAACAATAACTAAAACTATAATCCCACTAATTTAGGCCGCCTATATGGATACTTCTTTCATTGTAGTTTGATCTTCGTTAAACCAATACTTATTCGAACAGATTGTAAGTCTTCTGGGACAACTTCTGCCTATGTGTATGACGCCTACCTTGTTCTGTTTAATATCCTCAATCATAGTAGTGTCACACCTATGAACCAGTTCATAGAAGGTTTACTTAGGACAAGCGAAATTATCTCAGGCTACTTCTCTTATTTTATCCTCTATATACTACTTATCGTTTCAAGTTATCCTCTATATATACTACTTGCACCTTCTCTCTTATGTAGTTATTTCTAAACTTGTCCAGTCTTGTTAATTTGATGGTACATCCGACTTAACATCGCGTTTCTAAGACATTCATCTTGTGGATATGCGTGGTCATAGAGAACTAACACTTACTCGTATAAGTTATAACATTGATGGTCTCACAGATATTCTATAGTACTTGCCTTTTACTTCAACAGTGTCTTCCTATCATGTAACACTCTTAATCTATTTTTAATATATATTGAAAAGCTATCATGACATTCTCGAGAAAGACTAAGCCTTGATATCTGAACTGTCTACATCTGGCACATCAATTCCTTTTAGTCTCACCTCAACTTTATTCTTCTTATGTAGGATAAACTTGCAATGCATATACCTAATTGTTACTTGTAAAACCCTCTCTCCAGAGTGTTTTCTCATAGTTCAAGCTTTTGGTTGCTATCATTGCATCACCAGCACATATTATACACCGAGATATTTCATCTTTTATACTACTGGTTTGCTTGTCCGAATTTCTATTGGTTAGAATTTGGTTCTAATATTATTTGAATGAATCTAATCCAGCTTAAAACCTCAAGCAACTGGTGGAGAGGCCCAAGATTTTTGTAAGACCTTTGGATGCGCTTTCATAGGCAATGTAGGTCATATAACTCAATAAAAAGCAAAAGAAATCTAAATGAACTTCACAACTAAGGGAGAAAGTCAAACCTGGATGATAAAATCTTAGTACCTTTTATTATCTAATTTAAGTTCAGCACATTGAATACAAAAGGGCATGACTACATTCATATAAGGAAGAAACTCCTGCTCCAGGCACTGGCAAATGTTACTACATGCCTGCAATGTAAGAAAGAAAATAAAGACATGCCAGTATAGACAGAAATATTAATACTAAAATCAAGTGATAAACATACGCTTAGCGTGTAATAAGTAACAGGATCAACTGCCTTCATTTGTAATATTCCTAGTAATGACATAAGCTCTTCCATAACCTTCAATGACAACAACAAAAAAGGAAACAAATAAAAAGTGAGCTCCATGTAGAGAAATGGCCAGGGGAAAATAAGACAAGAATGAGAATGCCAAGACAAGAAGAAAGGAGGGAAACCAAAATGGAATTGGTAAGAGGAAAGATATCCCTGTCATTATTTTGTTGCACATTATTATTGAAAGTAGTAGTAACTCAAACAAGAGTAATCTACACTATGGTTTGACTATGGTACAGTCATCTGACAAAGCATAACAAACGAAAAAAGAAAGAAGCCATCCCAATCAATGGGATCAATATAGTGTTAAGCATTCCATGAGTATGGAACTAAAAAAGAATCTAGTGGATCCACTAAGCATAATTGATAGAAGACCTGTTTTTCATCATCTCTAAATTTCTCTTTTCCACCAGCAAGCCCAACGGAGCTTATGCACTTTATTGCTCTGGCACGAAGAATGAGATTAGATTTAAGATATGTGTTGCTCAGGAAAGTTTTCAAGTGCGGCATAACAGTGTCATAGTACGTTCGGAAGTGCTCCTGTTGACGTAGAATATATTAGCCTTCATGATTCATAATATAAGTGGAAATAGAACTGAGTCACGAAAAAATGCACCAGTTAATACCTCAACAGATTCAGCTATATAAGCCAATGCCCTTAATGCTTCTTGTTGGACTATTTGTTTACCATTCTACATTTCAAGTAACAAAAAGGCTAAAAAGCATCATTAGTCTCTTGCACTTGTCAGCAGTGACATACTTTTGTAATTTGTCGGCCTCTATATTTCCACACCTGTATTAGTACAAGCAGTTTGTTCACAAAATCATCTAGGTAAGGTATCAAAGTTTCTGGCTTGTCAGGCACACCGAAGTCCACGAGAGCTGTCATTGGACATGCCTATGAAAATGCCGAAAGAGGTAAGGACCAGATTAGTTGGCATCAACAACTGAATGGAGGCGTAGCATATCTACAAAAAGTTTAGGCTTATGATTGTTCGGGAAACTTTATTTAAGGGTATACTTTAGACACCTCCCCAGACATTTAGCAATTATTACTTCCTCTATAATCCAATAAATTACAATCACTTAACGTTCTTGTAAGTCAGCAAGAGAGCTATTAATGCAACCAAAATAAAGTTGTAAAATAAAATTTTCCAGAAACACACGCGTTGAATCTAATAAGTTAGATAAAATTATATTACTAATTTTGAAAGGTTCTAGAAGGGATGTTATACAATACATACTTCATTTGCCTCATTTGCAGAAAAGCACAAGTGACTGTGTGACTAAGCAAATGAAAACATATATAGCCAAGAGACTTCTTAGAGTATCTCAAAGATTATGTCAAGATATCACATGAAGAGCCAACTCCCACAGTACAGGATATATCACATAGGACAAACCTGCACTCGTGAATGAAAATCATCCAGAGCTGCTGACAATGCAAGCAATACTTGATTATAGAATTGTTCTTGCAAATGTGGAGAGAACTCAGCCAACAACTGGCCAATTGCATAGCAAGCGGCATATCTGACTCGAGGATGAGGATCTTGGAAACAATTTAGGACCATATCGACCACTTGCTCCATATTCTTAATCATCACCTGTAATAGCAAAGAAGCCATGATTCCAAGGTAATCACCTAAGAGAAGACAAAGTAGTATACAGCATTCTGTATAGTAATGTGCGCATGGAGGCAAACTATCTTATAAATTTAAGCAGTTTGCCAGCAAAAAGCCCCTCTTAAATGCTACGAGTTAAAATAACAGTATGTGTTATAATAAAACCAAATACAACCATAATAATTATATACACAACTAACTAGACAACACTGTTGTACCTTTAAGCAACCTTTGGCAATATGAGCAAGTGCAATGAGAGCTGCATGTCGTTTCTCCCACTCTGGGGCAGCCAAGTAAGCAGATATCTGCTCTATAGCAATATGAGCAACAGAGTTACCTCCTAATGCAGCAGAAAACCGCTTTAAACAGTTCATACCAACGTGGTAGTTAATTGTTGCCCCTGTATCATCAAACACGGTCTCGACAGTATGCCAAGCTGGGTCATCCTTAGTATCTAGTGTTAACTTTAATAACATAGCAAAGCATCTGTTAATGAACAACGGCAGCTTCTTCATCATTCCTGGGGCCCTCTTTCTCGTCTCAACCAAAGTTATCAAAAATTCAATTGCTAAGTACCTTGTCCCTTGTTCCAATTTCTCCTCCTCAGCTATCTCCAGTATTGAACCCACAACAACAACTAGTTGCAGCCTGAAAAAACCAGGGTCATACTTCGCCAATTCTAAAAGGGATTCAAGCGTTTTGCGGGCTGCCTCACCGTTGCTCGATGCGTCAGCCAACGTCAGCGTCCTCATCATACCTGGTAATAGATCCTGAAAACGCTGTTTTTCATTTGAATTCGGTATGAACTGAATGAGGCTGATCACAGCACTCAGGGCATCCATCCTCAATTCAATATTAAAAGTATCATCATTTAGTAAACTTAGGAATAACGAGTGCATATTTGTCACCCAGCGGAATATTGGTTCGTTCCCGGCCACTGCAAGGTCAAAAAAGAAATTAGGCCACTTGTTATCACGGAGAAGTGAAGCAGACAACTTTGAAACGGTGTCGCAGAGCTTTATTATAATAGATTGTGATTCTTCAATCTTCATATGACTAAGAAGAACATACTTGATGCTTGATTGAGTCCCCTCACTTAGATTGCCCCAAGTGGACCAGTCAATGTCATCATCCTGATCACTAATAAGAAACTCGCAGAGGAGTACAGCACACCTTGGAGGGAAATCAAGGTTATCGGAATAGCAGAGAAAGTCAATAAGATTATTAGCAAGAGACTCAGGATCCTTGTGCTTCACCAGGTTGAACATTGACTTAGCCTCCAAATGTTTTTCCTCGGAGTTCCATATTTCATCGGAAATTAAAGTTTCAAATGCCTCTTCTGAGTCGGTCGCGAGAATTGCCTCCATTTTGGCCCTCTGGAACTCAGTCGATTCCGTATCCATGAGAGAGAGCTGGGAGAGATGACTATGGAGTTGGGAGAGACGTTGTGTTAGTATTAATTAACTGTAGAGATTTCTTGACTTGCATAAAAATTAATACCAATAAAAAAAATGAAGAAGAAGCAGTAGCCCTTTTAGTATGTGTCATGAATGAAATTTATATATGACAGTCTGACAGAGAACTTAATATTGTTTTTAAATGCTCATATTTCAACAAGCATCAAATTCCTATTTTATTTTAAAGGATTTTTGGCCTAAAATTCATAAGCGACTTTAGAGGTGGTAATTTGATCACAAACTCATTTGACCACCGTGATCTAGCCCATTTCAACGCATCTAAATTTGGGCTGATTTTAGCTCAAATTGATCCATGAGTAATGTGGCTAAAATATCTTTAAAATATTTTTTTTGTTTGATATTATATATGACCATAACAAAAGAAAAAAAGTCGTATTCGATAATTAAATAATTCATAAGAAAATAATACATATTAATTAAAGCTTGTAAGAGTTTAGAGGTTTGGGCTATGACCTAAATTTTAGCCTGTAAGTCACTTTTAAGCCAAAAACCATAAGTTAGGAATTCTAACTTTTGGCTTTTGGCTTATTTTTGTCATTTTAGCTTAAAAACAAGTGCTTAAAAGTACTTTTTTACTTAGAGGCCGTTTGGATTAGCTGATTTGAAGCAGCTGATAAGCATTAGGTGCTGAAAAGTACTTTTAAGTGCTGAAACTGATTTAATAAATAAGCAGTTACGTGTTTGGATATAAGTGCTGAAATTGATAATAAGTTGCTGCAGTATTTGATTAAAAAGTGCTGATAAGCTCTTTTTCTGATAAAGTGACTTAAATAACCTTAGAACTGTTTACACTTATAAGAGCGTAATTTCTTCAAAATTTTAGATTCCAGATCGATTCAAATACAAAATATCCTATTTGTTATTTTATTTTAAATACAACTGTGCTTAGATAAGATAATGTTTATGATAAATATAATTTATTTTATGATAAGCATATAATAATAAGTTATAATAATTAATAAATTGACAAAATTTTCTCAATAAAAAATAAACCTAAATAGGACAAAATATTGAAGAGAAACAAACACTGCCTTCGTCACCACAACACTTAAAAAGCAATACACCAAAAATTTGATATGTCCTCATTTATTACATACAATCCAAAGATTAATACACAATCACATAGATATAAAAATGCAAAGGAATAGAGAATTTGCTTATCTTATATAGTCAATGAGAATTGCGAACTTGANTAATAAGGAAAACTTTAATAACTCTAAATTTAGTTAATTTTAAATATAAAAGAATAATTAAATGACTATTTTATCTAGTGTGTACTCTATTTTTGAAGGATAAAAAAGGCAAACGACATTTCGTTAAGGACCTTCGTGCTTTTAATATAGTATATATATATATATATATAGATAGATAGATAGATAGATGCGTTGCACGTAAATTTTTAGTCTGAACTTTTATGTAAAAAAATTGCTAACTAAATTTAGTAACAAATTATTTTACATGATAAAAATACAACAATCATTTAAATAATAAAAATATACTTGAATTCAAAATGATATCGTCTTAACCTATAAAGATGATCAATTTAGTTAAGTTAGAAAATATCTAATTTATAGTGTATAAATATTCAGTGTGTCAATATCATATCTAATACTTCTTTATCGATGACGTTTTTTGTGTATATTTTCTATAACTTTGGCGTCTCTCTCTTAAAAGTGAAATATATAGTTGTCCTTCTTTGAATCACCTCTAAAAAGTATTACTTTTTCTCTATTGTACTTTGACATATTTGTAAGGGTTGTCTCAATTATTTATAAAGTTATATCGAATTTACCTTATGACCCGAGTAAAATTATTACTGCTTTATCGTATTCAAAGCAATAAAATATTGATTATACACATGTTCTGAAAATCAAGTCCATGATTAAAGATTTTAGAAAAATATATATTCTAACCCAAAAATAACATCAAATAAATATATATTTTTGTATATATGTGCATTATATATATACTATACATATTTTAAATACTTTTTGGCTAGTTAATGCAATTATTTTCGACAAAGCGGTGAATTTTGTATTTGCCTAAATTTAACCATAGTATAGTCCATGGTTATTTAATAAATTATAAAGAATTTTAATTTTTGTACATTTTCACTCAAAATGATCACCCCGCTCCTCAAATATAACCAAAAATAATAGTCATATCCATGCAAGAAAAATAATTACATGTTGAGAAGTTTTTTTATAATTTCTTGAACATATGTAAGAGTAATAAAATATCTGATTATCACATGAATCACATAATTGTGTCGAGTTCACGCCTTTTTATTTGAAAATATTATCGAAAATTACGAAAAAGTATAGGATAACTTTGCAAATCATTCCATTTCATTTGAGTTAAAATAATTTAAAAACTATTAGATATATCTCCATTATTTAAATATGTACTATCGAGAATAATAAAGGATTATGTGGACATGAAGAATAGATACATTTAAAAAAATTATATTACTCTATGCTTTAAAAAAACATACGTATCCCTCAACAAATCAGTAACTTAAACAATACAAATATTTATTTTGTAAATAAATAAATATTTATTATCTAGAATAAGGTAAATATGAAAAGATAGATAGTTTGAAAAAAAAAAAATTAAATTCATAAATCCAATATCTTCAAAACGATACACAAAGATAAAATCAATACCTTATATTATGCAAATATCCTATTTGTTTGGAAAGTCCCAGTTGATTTTCAAATTCTATATGAATATCATTTTTGCTTCTGTCGCAGAGCCGATCCAATCATTGTGTTCCACTTATTTTAAATTATTTTAACCAATCATCACAGATAATACATTGATAAGAGTTCATTAACCTTATATAAGAGTTATTTAAATAATGTATTTGGTTATAACAAAAAGTAAATTTCTTAAATGATGAATGTTGATCCCATTTAACTAACACAATAAAGAAAAAGATCTTTCTTTATAAAAGTCCGTAAATGCTTTATTCTATTTTAAAGACCTACTTGGGAATATCTTATGAAATTTGTTATTGTTTATGTGATCTAATATTAAAAACAAGCGAGTAATGCATAAATATTGTTATCAAGATTCTTTAAAGATTTGTCAAATAAAACTTATTGAAAATTAATTAATCATTTTTAATCTCTTTAGAGATTTGGAAGGAGGAGGTTGTCCCTGTAGCTCAAGGAAAATTGACAGCCATAGTGTAAAATCCAAAAACAACTAATATTGAGTTAATATTTTACAAACAGATAACTTACAGATATATAAAAGAAAAATAGAGTTGTCACTTGTTGGAATATAATAAAAAAATAATTAACAAATTCATTAATAATACAAAATATTATCTTATGTTGTCTTACCCATATTATTTCAAGTTGGCATTTTACCAATTTGACTTTAGGTGTTACACTATAATTAAATTTTCTCTATTGTCCAATTTTTTTATTGCCAATCTTCTCCTTTATGTAGCCTAAGGGGTCTTTTAAATTCACAAATACAAAATCAAGTAATAACAAAAATATTTATTAGATATACTTTCGATTATATATTGAATGAACAATAGATCGAATATATGGAGTATAATATAAAAAATGTGTTTGCTTTTTCATATATAAATTTGGAAATAATTTTTTTTTAACTTTAACCTTGATTTTCTTAAAAGATTTTGGAATAAGCGCTTTGAAGAGGATAATTTGATATCTGATTATTTTATCCTGGGATTGCTAATCCCCAAATTACTATCTCACTTTGAGAATAATAAAATAACATCTAATTAAGATTGTGGTATAACTATTCTCGCAAGTTTTTATACCCAAAAAAAATCTGTCCAAACACAAAATTAAATAACCCGTATTTTATCCCAGGATTGTTATCCTTCAATTTTGTTTAACGTAAACATTCTTCTAACTTTTTAAATATTTTCTTAGTTATTTCTATCTAATTACTGGTGTAATTTTGAAAATATTACACAAAATCGATAAAGAAGAAATACTTAATTATTTGTTCTAACATTTGAGTGTAATTTTTAAATATTCTACTAAAAATCAATGAAAAAAACTATTATTTGAATATGAAGGGAGTTCAAGTATTATATGGAAGTGTATTGCCTATTAACTATTTTTATTTATACTATTGTTCAATGCTTAAAAAAATATAAATTAAAAGTCAAATAAGTTGTACTTGATTTCAAAACATTATCATTGTCAGGAACTAAAATTTTCATGGAAGATAATAAGCTTCGTAATCGGATTGTTTATTTTGTTGGAGAATCTTTTACATGTTTTCTTTTTCTTATTATAGTATTCTTGTTAAATCCTACATATTAGGATTTCATACATAGTTCATACAAGGAATAATTTAGTAACAAAAATTTTAGTGATTTTTCAAGTCCTAAATATTAGAAAAGTAACTTAAATTACAATTTTATCCAATGTGAAATCTATTTTTAAAGGGTAAAAAAGACAAACGATATTTCGCTAAAGGTCTTCGTACTTTTAATATAGTATAGATAGATATAGATAACTTAGAGGCCGTTTGGATTAGCTGATTTGAAGTAGCTGATAAGCATTAGGTGCTGAAAAGCACTTTTAGGTGCCGAAAAGCACTTTTAAGTGCTGAAACTGATTCAATAAATAAGCAGTTACGTGTTTGGATATAAGTGCTGAAATTGATAATAAGTTGCTGCAGTATTTGATTAAAAAGTGCTGATAAGCTCTTTTTCTGTTAAATGAATTAAATAACCTTAGAACTGTTTACACTTATAAGGGCGTAATTTCTTCAAAATTTTAGATTCCAGATCGATTCAAATACAAAATATCCTATTTGTCATTTTATTTTAAATACAACTGTGCTTAGATAAGATAATGTTTATGATAAATATAATTTATTTTATGATAAGCATATAATAATAAGTTATAATAATTAATAAATTGAAAAAAATTTCTCAATAAAAAATAAACCTAAATAGGACAAAATATTGAAGAGAAACAAACACTGTCTTCGTCACCACAACACTTAAAAAGCAATACACAAAAAATTTGATATGTCCTCATTTATTACATACAATTCAAAGATTAATACACAATCACATAGATACAAAAATGCAAAGGAATAGAGAATTTGCTTATCTTATATAGTCAATGAGAATTGCAAAGTTGAAGGGGGAAGGGGGGGGGGGGTTAGGATGAAAAAATACCTGAGGCAGTGAGTATCGATGTAGGAGTTTTGTTCTAAAAAGGAATATTTTAAGGATAAAATTGTAAAAATTTTGGTCAAACTTAAAGTGCTTATAAGCTAAAAATTCATAAGCTGGGGGTGACCAGCTTATGGCTTTTGGCTTATTTTTGACTTATAAGCACCTGGCTTATAAGCACTTTTAACTTTACCAAACGCGTAGATAAGCCGAAAAGTTCTTATAAGCTAGTTTGACTGGCTTATAAGCTTAGCCAAACACCCTCTTATTCAAACACTACAAAATGGCTTAAAAGCTATTTTGGCTTAAAAGCACTTAAAATAAGTCAATCCAAACGGGCTCTAACTTGACCCAGTCTATCTCATCCCAAGTTACTTTTCGACAAGTCATAGACACGCTTATTTGTTGACTCAACCTGTTTTGACCCGCCCGAAATTAGTACAACCCGCCAATTTGACACCCCTATGTGACTCCATAGTAAAAATTGCACAGACTAGTCAGTTTTCGGACTAGTAATTGAAAAATAGTCAGCGTTTGCAAAGTCATTGAAAAATAGCCACTATTTTGCTGCAACACGGAAAGTTCCAGCATAATATACTGGAGATTGGTGCTTCTGTGTATGAACTTCCAGCATATTATACTGGAACTACAGCACACGGAATGTTCCAACATAATATACTGGATACTGGAGCACCTGTGTATGAACTTCAAGCATATTATGTTGGACCAATGTATTATGCTGGAACTCCAGTATATTATGCTGGAGTTCACATGTAAAAAAATCGAACTCCAGTATATTATGCTGGAATATTTTCCCGATTTTGAACAGTATTTTCGTTCAGATTTATTTTTTCCACTAGTAAATCTAGCTATTTTTTAATTTCACCCCACTCCATGTCATACAAAAATCATATTTTAATTACACGTAGGGGTGTTCATAAAAACCCGAAAAACCAAACCAAACGGAAGACCAAACCAAACCGACCAAAAAAATCGATACATTTTGGTTTGGTTTGGTTTTTGGGTTTGAATTTTAAAAACCGATCAAATTTGGTTTGGTGTTGGTTTTAATCAGAAAAAACCGAACCAAACCGACTATAGAAGTAGCTATTTCAAATTTATTATTACACCTATATATGTATATTTATATAAAGTTTCAAAAATTTAATGGTAAATGTTAATAGTTTGCATTTTTAGTATAGTTCTTTATATTTACATTCTAGTTTGATTGGTAGTTTTATTTTGTTAAGTATAAGAATTCATTTCGTGTTAAAAATAATATATTATTAACTGAGTCCTTAAATTATTCATCACTATTTGATTCAATCATCATCAATTATATCTTGGTAAATAATAGATTTCTCAAAGGGCAATTGATTTGATAGTGTTACGTTGAAAATGTGATCTCCGGAATATGTGTTTGGTAGTGTATATCTTATATTTAAGAAAAAACCAAAAAATAATCGAAAAAACCGAGAAACCGACATAAACCGAATCGAGAAAAAATCGACTTACTTGGTTTGGTTTGGTTCTAATATTTGAAAAACCGACTTACTTGGTTTGGTTTCTTTTTAGGGAAAAACCGATCCAAACCGAACCATGAACACCCCTAATTACACGTACCTTTCTTGTGAAAGTCATTTCACGAGCGAAAAGGAGATCATATCATTGGTAGATCCTTATTGTCAGGGGCGGAGGTAGCATGACGGTTATGGGATCGGCCGAACTCGGTGTCTTTAGTCCAAACACTATATTTATCTTTCAAAAAATTAATTAAAAATGTATAATTTATTAATTTAAAACCCAATAACTTAACAAGACTAAAATTCCAAACCCATTAACTTCAAATCATGGCTCCACCTCTGCTTATTATGAGATTGATGTATCATAAAATTATGCATTGTAAGTTTGTAACTTCCAAATATAACCTTTTCCACATATTTTGAGGGAAGAAGATATATACTCTACTACGTATTTGATAGTAGTACTAGCACATATTATCGATTAAGAACTCTCTTTTCCTTGCCCGGTTGAATGGCAGACTTTTAGATAATTCCAAGACATGCTTCGCGTTTAGCTTGCAATATTGTACGGGGAAAAGGATAATATTTCACTGGATCCAATATATGAAAAATATAATCGTGTCCAAATCTTGGTTAATCGTGGTTTTCTTCCTCAATCATTTAGTTCCAATACTATATGGTTCTAAATCTTGACTATTAGAAAAAGTCTTGTAAAGGCAAATTCTTTTTGTAATGAAAGAAGTCTAACAAATTGATACACTTCACATGGCCGACCAAATGTAAATGATTGAAAATAAAAAGATGCAGCCTAAGATTTGTTTTTCACAAGGATGAAGAATCGCTGGCCTAAACTCAATCTCAAAAATTAATTTATGAGGTTGACCAAGATCATATAAGGAGTTTAATATTTTCATCATCAACCGATGTGGGATATTCATTAATAGCCATGTCCAACATGAATTATGGGTTCGAGAACCCAATAGCTTTTGTCCAAACCGTATATCTCTTTTAAGAAATTCATTAAATAAGTACGATTTATTAATTTAGAACCCATTAACTTGCAGATTAGATTTTCGAACTCATAAATTTCAAATCCTGACTCCGCCTCTGACCGGAACATGTGGGCTAAACATGGAGAGAGCCGCAGGCACCACCATTTTTGGAGCAGTTCAGTACTATAATATCTGACTCTGACCCGGAGCATGAATATTGAAATCGGTATTTGCATCTCATTCAAAATTATTAATTACTTTATATATAACACTAGCGAAAGAGAGACAACAACAGAGACAGTTCTTCGCTAACAGATTGTTTGGATGGTTGTTATTCATTGTATCGTGTTGTATTGTTATCCCAAAATAATGTTTATTTTGATTGTTTGGTAAAATTGGTTGTATTGTATTGTTAAATTCATTTTTCCGGAACAATAAAATCTTATTTTTTGAAACAACCGATTTGGTGTCATATGATTGTTTCCTATTTTTCTTTCCAATTATGCCCTAACTTATTAATCCATAATTCCATTTTACCTTTACTTTATTTATTTATTTATTTATATTTTAACTTCAAATGTCCCACCGTTCCTTTTTTTTTTCCAGAACTTATGCCGCTTCCAACTCCAACGTAAAATTGCTAATTTTGTTCCACTAGTTTTGTTAGAATTTGCATGAATTTAATTGCTTAATCTGTTTATAAGACATATTTGGTGATCAATTAGTAGAAAGAGATTTTCTTAAATTATTTTATGCGTAATTCTTGATAAATTTAATATTTAAACAATTAAGGGTATTTTAGTAAACTTATCAGTTACAATACAGTATGATACAGTCAAACCAAACAACAAAATATTTTTTAACAATAAGCAATACAATCCATCGAAACACTGTATTTATAAAACGATACAATACAATACATTATAAGACAATGGGCAACAACCATCCGAACAAACTGTAAGATGCCGATCTACCGTACGGATCACTGCATGTGGGTTGGGTTCGGAGCATTGAAATATTTGGTCTAACTTTATGTATTTGTGTGACTATACGTTATCTCATTCATACAAATTAATTCAAATAGTTAATAAATATAAAATATAACATTTTCTTGGCCAGATTAAAAAGAAGGCAGAATAGCCTAAATGGCACTTGTACTTCACCCACTTTGTCATGCCGGTCCCCAAACTTACATATTTGCCAATTGAACACTTATACTCATTCAAAACGTGAATAATAAACGCTTATCCAACGTGGCTTATCCTATGTGTCATATGTGGCTGCAGTGCGTGATTCACACGCCTGTAAGGGGCGTGAAGACAATAAAAAAAGCCCTAACGGTAATAATTTAGCCTATTTAACATCCATCTTCTTCTTTGTACCTTATTCTCCATTGTTGAACATTGTAGAAGCTAAATTTAGCAAATCTGATGCCTTCTTCTTTCTTTGAAAGTGGATTTTTTTCCGCTTCTCCTGCAACAAATACGCTATTGCCGCCTCTTCTCCTTCAACAATGAGGATGCAACCTTTGTGTTATTGTGGAGTTGCTGCAGATCTTAAAATGTCACGAACATCCACCAATCCTGGAAGGAGGTTCCTGGGCTGCTGAAGCTATGAGATTGGTGAAGGTTGTGGCTTTTTCAGATGGGTTGATCCTGCGATTGAGGAAGAACACTACAAGACTCTTCTTGCGGCTCTTATTAAGAAGAGTGATCGATGCCATTGTCAAAGAAGTCAAGGAAGGTCGAAGTTGAGAGTTGCTGCTATTATAATTGTGGTTGTACTTGTTCTAATGTTAGCTATTATGTTATTTGTTTAGGATTGATAGTGCACTTTGTTATTTCCTGGGTTTAGGCTACATATTTTGTGTTGATGTAAAATTTTGTTCATGAAATATATTGACAAAGGCTCCATTACAGCAACAAGTACTAATATAATGGCCTGTGTTATAGGCAGTTAATAAAACATCCAAAATAAGGGAGTTGGTTTACAAAATATTGTCAATGATAGGCAATCAACAAAAACATACATAATGAAGTAGCTTTACAAAATATTGTCTACCACAGTCAACAAAAACATAGTAAATATCAGTTGAGCACTTCAATTAATGTCTGTTGTGGCTTGGCTGCTTGGTGTGGATTGTGTAACTGGTGTGGCTTGAGTGGTTGTAGCAGACTTTGCCCTTCTGTAACTCTGTTCTTGCAGCTGCCTTTGTGTAACTGCTGGTCGGCCCTTCCACTTTAGTCCAGGTGGTTTGAACCTAAGTTCAATGTTGGTAGGAGCAGAACTTATGAGTGTAGAAGGATTGTGTACCACCCTGTCAGTAGTTCCAGACTGCACAAAAATAAAAGGTTGTGAGTGAGGGATTATGTAGTAAACCATTGTGTAATTGAGTTGAAATATTTACCCTCTGTATAACAGTGCCACTTGAATCAAATAGCACACCATATCCTGCTGTCTTTGTTCTCTTAGACCCTGCATTTGCACCACCTCTTCTAGGCTCATTGGTCTTCCTTTTTGGACCTCTTGCAACATTAGTTGATTGTTGTGTGCTTGGATCAAGGATTGCTGGTGTTGTTGATGCACTTGCAGGTATTGTTGATGCACTTCCAGCTGCTGCAGTTCCACTTTTAGCAGTTTCACCTCTACCTGAACTAGTTCCAGCCCTTCCCTCTTGGTTTTTCTGCATACACATAGCAAAACTATCACTAGTAATTGAATTCTTTCAATATTAGTAACAAAACAAACATTAATACTTACTGCTGATGGGCATCCTTTCTTGTTATGTCCTAGAGTCTTGCACAAAGAACATCTCATTTGTCTCCCTATCCTTGTACCCTTCCCAAACTTCTTCTTTGGTTCATCAGCAGCCTTTGTCCTTTTTTTCTTTGGCCTTCCCGGCATTGCAGTTATAACAGGTGGCTCAATAGCTGGCAGTGTGCTTGTTGGCCACAAATTCATACTAGTTAAAGGTTGAATGAATCTGCTATATGCCTTAAGGTAGGTATCCTTTCTATACCAATGGTCAACATATGGCTCAACCTCATAGTTCTTGTAATGCATTGCTGTAATTGCATGTGCACATGGAATTCCTTTGAGTTGCCATGATCTACAAGTACAGGTATATGCCCTAAAGTCAACAACATGTTTATATGGCCCATCCTGGATCTCATACCCTATTTCACCATTAAATTTGACTTCACATTTGGCTGCCCTTTGAGCATTCTCTCCAAGTATTTCCATAGCCATGGGTGATATCTCATCTACCCATTTTTCAGAAAACTCTCTCATGCTATTCATCCTCTCCATACACTTGATTCTAATTTCCTCTAACATAGTAATGATAGACTTGTGCCTAGCTGCCAATATCCAACTATTGAATGTCTCACACATGTTGTTCTCAACTACATCACACTTACTATGGTCTTTGAAATATGCCCTACACCATGTTTCCTTGTTGTATTTCAGTAAGTCCTGAACAATATTTCCCCCCAGCTAGTCCATTTCATCCAACTTCTTGCTAAAGTAAACCTCAAATGTAGCTCTTGCACACTGCCAGAATTTTTTCCTTCTTTCCTCACCAGGCCAAGTTTGCTTCCAATTAGCCCAGAAATGTCTAGCACACCATCTCATTTCAGCATTTGGCAATAACTGAGTTGTTGCTAGATGAAGACCCTACAGTCATAAAAATTATATTGTTATAACTTAAACATAAATGAAAACAATTACACTTTAAAGAAAGAGTATTAGAAACCATACCTTCTGCATATCAGACATGACTGTCAGCCCTTCTCCTTCAGTTTCTGTCAAGTTTAGATCATGCTTGAGACACCTGATAAACCAAGACCATGTATCCTTTGATTCCTTTTCAACTACTGCCTAAGCCACAGGGAACATTTGATTATTTCCATCCTTGGAAATGCAGGAAAGCAGTCCACCTTTACATGTCCCCTTTAGGAATGCACCATCAAAGCCAATTATGTTTCTGCACCCTTCTAACCATCCAGTTTTTAATGCTTCAAGACAGACATAAATGCCCATAAAGACTTCCTTGCCAGAAACTGAATCCTTAGATGTCCTTATCACTACAGTAGTGCCAGGATTAGTAGACTTCAGTATTTCTGCATAATCATGAAGCCTAGCAAATTCTTTCTTGTAATCACCCATATTCTCCTTCATAACTATCATTTTTGCTCTTCTACAGGAAGTTTTACTCATATACAAGCCATATGATTGCCTAAGTAAGGCTTGAATCTGATGAAGTTTAATTTGAGGCTCACTAACTATTCTGTCTTTGAATTTTTTTGCAATCCATGATGGGTTACACATCTTGTTCCTTGTTTTCTTGTAGCATTTATGGACAGGGTAGTATGTAATCACCCTAAAGTTTCTGGTGCTGCCTTCAATGCTACCAAGGATATGCCATGGACATCCATTTTTTGTGCACTTTGCCCTAACCCTTTCCTTCTCATTAGGTTTCAACTTAAGGTTGACACCTTTTTGAATAGAATATGTCTGCAATGCCTCCCTAAACTGTACAGCATTCTCAAAGATCATATACAGTTCAAAAAATATTTTTTTGGAAGTTGTATCAAAATACACCTTCTTACTTGGATTCCTAGCTGGAGCATCCCTTACTTCATTAGGGCCAACAGGTTCTCTGTCATCATCACTACACTCACTACCTGGATCTGAGCTATCAAAATACTGGTCATCCCCTCCTAGTTTCCTTTCATATTTTCCCCTTTTGTTCTTATGCATATCTTCAAAACCATCATCTACACCAACTGGACCAGATGGTATCTCATCTACATTTACTTGGGCATCCTTCTTTTTGTTGAGTTTAGACTGTCTAATTTCAACTAAATCATCTTCCAAATCACTACACTCTTCAATGTTCTCATCTATATCAAACAGTGAGTCAGACCCTTCAGAATCATCAAGGTCCTCATCAGATTTAGATTCTGATGTTTGAAGGTGATAGGAAGAGAAGTTATTACTTTCACCTTCATCTGATTCTTCTATCTCTTCATTTATATCTGCCCCCTTACCCTTATCTTTGTCAATAAATGTCCTAAACATGCAAAAGCCCCCCCTGTGCCCCCCTTTCCTAGGTTACCTGGACACGATCCGTCTATGTTTAGTTTGTAGGTCCCTAGGTCTGGTGGGTCCCATTTAATGAGGATAGTTCTTTTTGGTGATCTAGTAGGGTTCCAATTGCTGAGGAAGAGGAATTCCTGTGTGCTATTGATCACTTTGCTAAAGTTGGGATATGGGCTACTTTTGTGAAAAATTCTTTCATTTCTCGTGGTCCATAAATACCAAAGTAGGAAGGGTAAGAGGATGGGCCAAGTAATGTATTGGTTATAGTGCTTGTTTGATTTTAATTGGTGCTTTAGCCAATGGAAGGTTGATAAATCATTATCCAGGGATGGGTAGTTGTGTTTTATGTGACATTGCCTCCATATTTCCTTCGAGTAGGTGCAAAAGAAGAGCATGTGTTTTATATCCTCTTTTCCAGTTCCACATATGGTACAAATATCAGAAGTGCAGATATTGCGTTTTGCTAGAAAGGAGGCTGTTGGGAGTCTATTGAGGGTAAGCAGCCACATGAAGTGCTTTAGCTTGTTAAGGGTGTTGCATTTCCAAATCCTCTTATAATCTAGGCTGTTTTCCTCAGTTTGAGTATCCTGGAGAGTAGCCAGACTATAGGCTGCCTTGACTGAGAAGGAATTATGGCCTGGTGAGCTCCAGGACATTTTATCCCTACCAGGTTGGGATTGTTATATATAAGTGCTATGGATTTTTAGGATTGTGTCTTCAGGAAGCTCAAAGGATAGTGTTGATAGGTTAAAGGAGCCATGCTGGATAATTGAGCTTACTTTCATGTCCTCTTCCCCTTTTTGGAGAGGCCCCTGGATACTGCTTCTTAGGTTGTTTCCTTGGTGTATCCATCGGTCGTTCCAAAGGTTTATGTCTACCCCATTGCCAATAATCCAATTAGTCCCTTTTTGACAGATCTTTTTTCCTTTATGAATATTTTTCCAGATATGTGAGGATCCCGGCTTGGGGAGTAATCTGTTATTTTGTGGGGCAATCCTATCATATTTAATGTGAAGAACCCTGACCCAGAGGGCTTTTTTGTTGTTTAAATATCTCCAGGCAAGACTAGAGCTGAAGGCCTTGTTTTTATAGCTGGTTTTATAGAGTCCAAGGCCTCCTTGGTTCTTTGGGGAGGTGACTTTATTCCAATTGAGTATGTGGCACTTTCTTTTTTCCTCTGTGCTACCCCATAGGAAACTTCGTTGGATGGAATCTATCTTATTTTGGGTAGCTCTAGGTAGGTCAAAAATTTGCATGTCATGATTGGGAATGGCCGCAAGGGTTGCTTTGATGAGGGTGGTTCTTCCTGCTAGATTCAGGAAGCGGCTTTTCCATCCTTTTAGTTTGTTGTTTAGGTTATCGATAATGAACTGGAAATCCTTTTTGGATAACCTCAGGTTTGTTATGGGGAAGCCCAGGTATTTTCCTATTGAACAAGATATTTTCATGTTTAAACAACTACTGAGTAGAGATTGTTTATCAGGGTGAGTGTTTTTTGAAAAAATAATTTTTGATTTGCTGAAATTGATGGATTGGCCGGAGAACTCACAGAATTTATTCAGAGTGTCTATAAGAGAGTTGCAACTTTTCTGATTTGCCTCCATCATTAGAATAAGGTCGTCTGCAAAGAATAGGTGGGATAGTTTGGGACCCTTTTTTGATAAGGTTATGGGGTCCCATCTATGGCAATCTACTTCATGGTCAATAAGTCTAGATAGCATTTCCATGCATGTTATGAATAAATACGGGGACAGGGGGTCTCCTTGCCTAATGCCTCTAGTCGGGGTAAAAAATCCTGTGCTTGAGCCATTTATAAGAATGGAGGTGGATGTAGAAGATACACAGGACATTATAAGCTCAATTAGCTCATTTGGGAAGTTTAGGGATTTTAAGGAGAATCTGATGAAGGACCATTCAAGCTTATCGAAGGCCTTCTCTAAGTCAATTTTTATCATGATTTTCCCCTTGTTTCCTTTTGTGTTTTTAAAATATTTTTGGACCTCATGCACTATGATGGCATTGTCTGAGGCTCTTCTACCCCTTATAAAACTCGTTTGAGANATAATTTTTTTATCCTATTTGGCCATCAGATGTGACTTGGAGCCTACGTGGATATATTTTATTGACGTGGCGTCCTACGTGTAGGCGATTGTCAAACACGCACTGGCAGCCTCCTTGGATAAGCGTTTATTATTTACGTTTTGAATGAGTATAAGTGTTTAATTGGTAAATATGTAAGTTTGGGGACCGGCATGATAAAGTGGGTGAAGTACAGGTATCATTTAGACCATTCTGCCTAAAAAGAAAAGTATTCTACATAGTTGGGACAGAGAAAGTATTTAACGAGAATAATATCGCGTTCAGAATCTCATATCTCAAAGGGCGTCTATGAAAGCCACAATAAAAAGGTCTTAGATAGTGAAGTAGGTCTCAAATCACCATCATAGTCATAGAGAGAAATGACAATCATCTAATTTTTTTTTTTTTTTTTTCCATACGAGTTCAGAAAATATTGAGGAATAGTAATGGTCACATAAGCAAAAAAATAAAGAAAGCAAGAAAAAACCTGCCTAGGTTCTCTGTGTACAATGAAAACAAACTTTTTCTTATAGCAATAACAACAACTTATTTCTAGCACACAACATGATCAAGAAGGTTGTTGGGCTAAAACGCCCAATGATACTCTTAGCATGGTATGAGATTGTCTGTTTTGGGCTAAGCTACACGGTTTTCTCTAAATGGGTTCACGCAATTAAGTTATCCTTACACTTTATATGTAGACTCCCAGTCTTTTCAGCTACCTTTGTTCGCACACCCAACAAAGGCGACCCATCAAAAGCTCAAGTGCCACTGTACAGAGCCTCTGAAACTCAGATATTAGATGCTCTTCCACTTGGAACACTAAGTGTGAATGGTAAAATCTCGAAATTCAGCTTGCCCGAGAGGCTGACAAAGCTAACCCTATCAAATGTTTCGTTGCCACAAACTGAAATGTCTAATATCAGGAGATACCAAATTTAGTGGTTCTCAAGATGGAGCATAGATCATTTCAGGAATGAAAATGGGACATTAAACAAGAGTTTCACTACCCTCAAGGTTCTTAAATTGATGTCCCTCAAAATTACATAAGGGAATGTTTCAGATGAGTCATTGCCAAACCTCGAATGGCTTCGGGTAGAAAGCTGTTTCCATCTTCAAGAAATCCCTGCTGCTATTGCATAGATGCAAGCCTAAACACTACTAGAATTCCTGTAAAAAGCGACCAAAGATTAGCGACCAAATTTGGTCTGTCAAGAAAAGCGATCAAAGTTGGTCGCCAAACTGCCGAAAATAATAAAAAAAATATTTGAAATACTTTAGCGACCGAAGTTGGTCGCTATTTGGCCGCAAATTTAGTCAAACTGTTGACTGGACTGGTCAGACTTGCTTGGTCAAAGATATACTGAGATTAGCGACCAATGTTGGTAATACTTTTGTAATATAAATGTAAGTCGTTAATACTTTTGTAATACAAGGGATGAATAGTACTACGAAGCGGGCGTGTGTGTGTATATATATATATATACATATATATATATATATATATACACATATATATATATATATATATAATATACTTACGCTATATTATGCACTAAGTATAAGTGTATTAGGTAATATATATATATACATATATATATATATATATATACACATATATATATATATATATATAATATACTTACGCTATATTATGCACTGAGTATAAGTGTATTAGGTAATACTATATCGAATATAGCTTATATATATATATAATATATATACTTACGCTATACTATGCACTAAGTATAAGTGTATTAGGTAATACTATAAGAATATAGCTTTTATATATATACTTACGCTATACTATGCACTGAGTATAAGTGTATTAGGTAATACTAAATCGAATATAGCTTATATATATATAATATATATACTTATGCTATACTATGCACTGAGTATAAGTGTATTAGGTAATACTATATCGAATATAGCTTATATATATATATATAATATATATATACTTACGCTATATTATGCACTAAGTATAAGTGTATTAGGTAATACTATATAGCTTATATATATATAAAATATATATACTTACGCTATATTATGCACTAAGTTTAAGTGTATTAGGTACTATTGTATCGAATATAGCTTTTATATATATAGCTTAAATTGAATTAAAATCCTAAATTTATACTACATATGTACATATTTTTAAATTGAATTAAGAGTAATATAATTTTTTGTTAAATAGCGACCAACTTTGGTCGCTATTTTGGTCAAACGGTCAAAAAATAGCGACCAACTTTGGTCGCTATTTCTAAAAATTCAAAACTGATTTAGCTACCAAAATAGCGACCAAGGTGGGTCGCTATTTTTAATTCCAGTACTGTCAAAACCGGAAAACCCCTCCCATTCTTTCTAAAAATTTCCCCAAAATTTCTCTTTTCTCCCTCACACTCACCCCCCCCCCATCCGACTCCGAGCACCAGATCCCACCCACGCCACCAACGACCACCAACGACCACCAACGACCACCGCCTAGCTGCCGTCGCACCGTCGTCGCTGCCGCTGCTGCGTCTCTTTCCTTCTCCACCTCCTAAAAATTCTAGGTTAGAATTACAATTTATATCTTTTGTATATAAATATAATGTTTTGTTTATTAGCTAGGAATTAAGTTTCAATTGATTAGTGTTTCAATTGATTATTTAACATTGTATTTTATAGAAATCTAGGGTTTAGGTTGTATTTAACATTATTTAACATTTTATAGAAATCTAGGGTTTATAGAAATGTTAACATTGTATTTAACATTATTAACATTTTATAGAAATCTAGGGTTTAGGGTATGGGTTGAATTTTTAGGATATAATCATAACTTTTAGTTTATGTTTAAACTCGTAGGATATAAATTGAACTTTTAGTTTATGTTTAAACTCGTATGATATGAATTGAACTTTAGTTTTAGGAGAAACATGGAAATTAACAACACAAACACTAAGACCACAAATTTTGGACACCAACAGATTTGGCTGGGGTGGCAACGGATCAATTGATTTGCTTTGGGAAATATTTTCCGGCTGGATTATGCAGTGGTTGTATGGCTAAAAAATGGGGTGGTGAAGATGGTGAGGAGAGGATCAGAGTCTTTCTTTAAAGCTAATGACACGTTATGTTGTCAATATTAAAAGTGGGGCCGACATGTTGTGCCGTTAGGCAAGGAGGGGGTAATTTTAAGCCTGAAAGATTAGCCGTTGCTGTGTATTATATGGACCGAAAAGGTGGACAAAGGTAATTTTAAAGACCAATTATCTAAACAAAAAGGGATTAAGCTTTGCTCCTTTCGAAATACGAGTTTGAAGAATTTCTAGTGTAAAGATTTTGGTACAGCTGTGTCATTGCTGCTTCAATTGCAGTTCAAAATACTACAATAGTTACTCGTTTTAACGTCTCTTTGCTTTTTCATTAGGCAGTGTGCACCACGAGCTTCCTGTGATGTTCTACTTGCATCTTAAAGGAGGCCAATAGCTCTTCCCACATTGAGGAATACTTAACAAATCTGTTTGTACTTCTACGCGTATGCAAGATAGATTTGTTATAAAGGTAGATTACGTTAACGAGAGTCTTAAAGATTCATTTGCTGTTGTCCTGAAAGTGAGCAGAATGACAACAAATTGGTTTTCAAGATGAAGGTCATTATTATGCATTTGGGTTAGTGTAAGCTTATCTCTAATAGAGGATTACTACAATTGCATTATTTTTGACTCAAATTCTGTTTCTACTTATGTGTAGCTAATGATGACTGAATATATTACTTCAAACAGGAAGCACTTCCGAAATAGTACTATGATTTTCTAATGCCATAGTTTAAGAACAGATCTGGTAAATGCAAAATGAATAATCTAATCAGATGCTTCAAAGCATAAGGTTGCAGCTTGCTTCAGGCAAAGAGAAATTCAGAGATACTTGGAAGCAGGCGTCGTCTGCAAACTATAGACTCGATGCTTCTCCTTTGCATGTGCGTCGGTCGATGTGTAATTAGTGCTATGTTGGGAAAAAATTATCTACTTAGTTTACGGTATTTATACCATGCCACAAAGATTTAATCATGGTTTATTGATAATTTGAGGTTGAAAATATATGTTAATTAACCATGGATTTAAGTGAAAAGTGTGCTTAAATGGGCTTTTCCATAGACAAACCATATTATTGATTACAACCTATATTGAAATTTACCACTTTCTTCAAGCTTTGGATCAATGACTAAGCCCATATATTTTCTCCTCCTAGTTCCCTTTTTGGTCCGAGCTTCTGCAATCTCTCTTGCATTCTTTTCTTCTCTTCGTGGTGTTGATCTTTATTTACATTCATAATTCATTTTCTAAAACGCGGACCGTCCGTCTTCTATAATGTTTCTGTTATATTTACAAGGTTTATGGAAGTGCTTTAAGTGCTCCTTATCAAAATCACATGTGACAGAGTATACAAATATTCTTGCCTGGCTAAAGGTATAGTGTTACTCAGTTTGGTTTTTAGCAGGCTCAGCACTTTTTTTGATTTAGACTAGCTATCAATCTTTTCTTGGTTTACTGGCAGGCATTCATAACGCGGATTTGTGTGTGCATTGGGAAGGGAGTTTCTTCCTTACATGAGAATAGTCATTGCCATATGCCAGTTTGAATGGTGCCGACTTGAGCCCCGATTACAGTAACTGTATCCTCAGTAAACTATATGATAGGTAAGTTTTTAATATTGAGGTTTGGAAGTTTTTTATGTTATCATCTTGCCATTTATGTGGTCTTACTAAGAATGCTCCGCACCGGAGTCATTTCCTCCATTATTCTACTGCCAGGTCCAGTGTATTATTTTCAATCCATTGGTTTCGGAGGTGTCCTTCCCATTGGAACTGTGAGATTCAGTTCTGGAGAGAAAGATCAATAAGGCCAGCCTGACATATTAGCTTCCCAACTGTTGTCCATTCAATTATTCCCTTTTTATATTGAAATTAACCAACCCATTTCAAGAAGAACAAAAGTTCTGATAAGCTACGCTAATGGATAGCGTGGAGGATCCACTACTTTAATAGCAACACCTAGATCTTCCATATGCTCCCAACAGATAAACACACGAGTGATTCTCAAATAATTCGGTGCTCACGGGATATCTTGCTAAAAGTTTCACATTTTGCAGTATGCACAAAGTCATGGTTTGGGGGGTGAAATGATATGGCATCTATATGGAAGTGACCTCTCTCGAAGGAAATCAGATGTTTGCCTCGGCCCTTAAATTTATATGCTCATGAGTCATTGATGGGAATATTTTTATCCATGGATTCCAAAGGTTGGATGATAGCCATGAACGATCACATAGTCTATTTACTTTTTCTTCATGTGTTTGTTAAGTTGATTCAGAATCTTAAACAGGTGAATTTTTATGTCTTAAATCCCGAAAACAGAGCTGCGTTCAATTTTAATTCCGCTCTTCTGAAATTCGCTATATCGATCTCTTCTTCAGGTAACGTGCCTAGTTGTGGTAAAAAAATCTCATGCCTTTATAGTGTTTTTCATATTTTTTTTCTTTAACTAATCAGTCGAGATTGTCTAATGGAGATATTGTTTTTTAATGCTTGTGGGTGGTTAAGCATGGTAGTCCTTGTTTGCGTTCTGCTAGAACTGGGCAGTAGAAAAGGGACTGCTCGAGGTGGAAACCAAAGTGGTATTGAACGCCGGTGCCTGGCCCCGTATTAATATTGGCTTTTGGGGACGGCAATTGTATTTGGTTGGCTTCAACACATTAATATTTACGGTTCTTTATTCCTGTGGAAAAGGTTTGAGCTCAGTTTATTGAACAAGGAGAAAGTGACCACTTCAATTGCTAATTGGCAATGCAGGAGCCTTGAGACAAAATCTTGTAAGAAAAAGATACTGTGCAGTGGAATATTGAATAATAGCCTAAATGTATATGTTCAGGTTTATGATGGTTTCTTTACTTGTTGCAGAATGTGACTCTATGCAGTTTTATTTCAACTTTTTGTTCCAATTAATGCATCAAGCAACCACACTTGATTGCATGCTCGTAAGAAATGAAACGTGTTAAAATATAGCGACAACCTTGTACAAAAATCCTAAGTATTTACAAAAATCTCCCTTGACATGAGTTAGAACGGCAACCTTTCACTTCATTTATGGTCCTTTTTGTGTCTTCTTTCAGATCGGTGGATCACTTCTCAATGAATATCAGGTTCATAGAATCACAGATGGGATAAAGCACGTCATTATAGAAAGTTCACGTAGAAAAGGAAAACTGAGAGAGAGAGAGAACAGAAAGACTTTGATGCTGAGGAAAGCTGAATTGCTGAGGGAGGAAAGAGAGCTAGAAGAAAAAGATATTTTATAGGTTGGTTGCATATTGTGTTGACATTGATCAAAACCTTCAAGGCTGCTTTCTTGCCTTTCCTTGATGAGCTTTCCTCATATCTAATGCCTATGACAGTGAGTTTCAGCTTATGGTAACCAATGACGTTTCGATCCCTATTGTTGTTTTCCACCAATATTTCTCATGTTCTTTTTTCACTGCCTTTGAAAGGGCAAGGATAAAACAGCTCAAGAGAGAAGTGCATGTGTAAATATCTTTAATAAAACTTGGTGGAGGAATGCAACGAATCAGCCTCTAAAGTAGGTCTATCTTTATGAGGTTTTAACTTAAATAAGGTCACAATCTCTGATAGTGTACTTTCTGTTCAAACCAGGTATTATAATATATGTCTTCCTTTTCTTTTGGACTCAAGCAAACGAGAAAATCCAGTTCTTAGAGAGGTTTGTGCATCTTTGGTGGTTCGGATAGTATTCAGTCATATGACATTTATTGTATGATTCATCCAAACACCATTGGTGTTATGTTCAGAATGCACTTTAATGGACTTAGGCTTTGGTGGCGAATATGGTGGTTTTGTTTTCAAACCATTTATTGAGGATATGATATCGTTGAATGTGATTTTGAGATTCTTCTCATCATGGGGAAGTGGCAATGAGGGTGATATATTTTTGTATTTACTGAAATCTCATGACGTGATTCAGAGGCTCTTTTCAAGGATCAATGTTGTGATAACACATCTGCAATGCTCTTGCACCTGAAAATGAACAGGCATATCATGATGCTGTTTTGGCAACTTGGTCAGATATGTCAGTTTCATCGGGAAAGTATTGACTCCACGCAGGTGCGATTTTCTGGGAATCGCCTAATGTTTTATTGCTCAGCTCATATAAATACACAACACATATATATGTCATATATGCATTTAGATTTTGTTGTTGTACTTCTCTACTAACTTCATTTCATAGCACGTGCGATTGACCAGCTTTGTTGTCCTAACAAATTTTAAAATCTGAAAGTCAGTATACCAGCCTTATAAAGATGACTGCAATAAACTAGGAATATAGACACTATGGTGCTCGTTTCAAAAGGAAACATAAGGCCACTTTTATGTATAACATGCCATGGTCAGTACTGTTTCATTGTTCTGAAGAAACTGGACTGCCTAACATGGTGCTTGGTGTTTGTTACAACTGAGTACGCATGTGCTCACCATATCTGAATTTTGGTAAAAACATGTCGCTTTTGTTCTTCCAAGATGAAATGATGCTCCTCCAAATGTACTTCATAACTTGTTTGAAATTCCATTTATTTCTCATTCCAATTTTCTTGCTAGATGATATTCCGGCTTGGTTGAATTGTCTGCCTATAGAGGTAACATGGTTGTTCACGACCAGCTCTGTTCAATGGTCGAAAGGTAACTGTACTGGACTAATCTGCTCTAGTTTCTATCATCATCTCATCTGGTCTTTACTTTACTTTTCAGATTTTTCTTTTATTAAGATTACTGATTGCCAAGGCAGGTTACAATTATTAAAGACAACCTATCTTTACTAATTTCAAATATTCAATTGATTTTGGGTTTTTTGTCAACAAATTTGTTGGCCAACTAGCTTTTAGCAATTGTTTCTCATTACTCCAAATCTTGGTGGCATCAATTGTAAAACTTGAAGAAAAAAAAGGATCACAAAATAGCACATATAATTTAAAATGTTTTCCGTAGATAAAAGTACGAGTGTTCTTATAATAGCATGCATGATGCATATGTTCCAATAAAATTCCTCAATTTCAGATATAATGTAAAAATTACGCGACCATTAAGCCAAACAAAATGCTTGAAGTTCCAAAAATGGTGTAACTAGAAAATATCTGTTACATTTGGTTTAACAGAATTAGCAGTTGCAATCTTGAATCTTGACAAGAAGGCTTTTTCTACTAAATAAAAGATCATCATGTTCTTTCTAATGTTAGATGAATTATTAAACCATAATCTTTGTAGCATTTGTCGGGTTGACTTGATCATCTTATTGGTAAGTTGTTACTATGATTGTCTATTTTTCCATTCAGCAATTGAACACAGCTGAAGTTTGCAAACTCTAATATGTTGTCTCTTAAACAATTCTTTTCTAGTCTTTAACGTTTTAGCAAATTTTCTCGCTTTGCAGGTCAGACAGAGAACTTTGGGTCCCAAATATGACACTTTCCAAAAATTTTGTCAGTTTTTGCAGAGGTTTATTTCGATAATCAGAACCTACAGATGCCAGATTGAGTTATTCATTTGTTCCTGATATAAAATATCTCAACTCTTATTCTTATTTTTTATCCAGTAAATTAAGAGAACTAATACAAAATCTTATTTAGTAATTTTCGTTGATGTTAGTAATTTGTCTATCAGATCTATATGCTTACAGCACATACAAAGCGAATTTCTGATACGAAATAACATAATCATTAATCAAAGAAGTAGATAGGTAAATAGTATGAAATTGTTGAAATAATTTGCAAAGATCTTTACGACAAATAAGTTGTGCTTTTTTTTAGGTTCTATGTGCTGGAAAAGATCTTGCTACTGAAGAAATGAAAAAACCGAATGATTAATCTGTTGAGGAATCTTCAGAAACAGTACCAGTAGCCACCTGGGCATCGGCGTGGTCATTGCTATTGCCTCAGCAGGAGATGGAACTGGAATCCATTCTATCACCTAAAGAAATGCTAATTTTGTCATCAGTGCAATCAGGGGCAAAGTTAGGTGGACGCAAGGGGCGGCCGTCAGTCAAAAACTATATTGCGCAAATAGGGTAAAATAATTCTCTTGACAAAAGGGAAGATGCTAGTGGAGTGGCAAAGGTGGCTTAAAATAGCTTCAGTTATAGGTTCAAATCCAACCGTAGATTCTTGAAATTTTCTGATATTCTAACTCCACAGCTGAGTGCAATGAATCTATGATTTCTGCAACTGTGTCGTTCAAATATTTGACCAGGAAGATGAAGGTATGATGCAATTTTCTAGCCAATTGCTGTTTGCCTTGAATCTCATTCAGCCAACGGTGTGAATAGATGGTTCCTGTACAGCTGCTCTGAACTGCTTATTATATCCCAATTCAGAAGCGCTATAATTTCATTAGTGAAAGCTCTACCCCTTCCTCCATTATCATGAAGTTTCTTCAAAAGATATGTTGAGCAAGAAAATCAGTAACATGATCAAGAAAGTTATGTGAAACCATATTGAATCTGGTTCTCTCATTCTCCTTGAATAGGCTTGTTTACTAGCTGTATTGATATGAAACAGCAAATTCTAATTTGGTTTAGCCTGCAAATTTCTTTGTTGGCTAACATGTAAATCTCATGGATTAGTCCCTCAGAGTCTTGGATGTTTATCCAAATTTCTCGGCTTACAGGCCAGATTCAACCCTCTGGTCTCAACTAAGAGTACCTTCCACGAATTGCTTCAATTTTCGCAAGGTAGGTAGAAACTAGGACCAGCAGTTGCTCGACTGAGTTGTTCTGTTTCTATCTTTAATTTGCAGTCTTTCACCTCTGCACAGAAAAGAACACTTCTAAGTGAATGTTTTACTAAGGTTTTAAAAGTTGTGTGAACAAGCTCAGGAGATAATGCAAATAAGCTTGTGTCACTTACCTGTTGAACCAGTGTTGCAGCTTTTATGTGCACGTCAGGCGGAACGAATCTAAGGCGTAAATAAATGTCTTCGATTGCCTTTTCCGTTATAGTCTAGCTATTCCTCAAATCTTCATTGATTTTTAAGAGAATCACCGCATCGTTTTAACTTCAATCCTCTTTCCACTACTAGAAATCCTGGTAAAGAGCGACCCAAAAAAAGCGACCAAAGTTGGTCGCTTATAGCCCAAAAGCGACCAAAAAGCGACCAAACATGCCTGGTCGCTATATATTGCTGGTCCCTTCCCTTTAGGGACCAAAGTTGGTCGCTAATTAGCGACTAACTTTGGTCTCTAAGGTAAAATGACCAAAATATTCCGGGTATTGACTATAGCGACCATCTTTGGGTCGCTTTATTATTTTAATAATATAAATTTGGCGACCAAAGTTGGTCTCTAAATGTAAAATATTATTTATTTATTTATTATTATTCATAAACAGCGACCAACTTTGGTCTCTAATCCAAATATTATATTTTAAAATCTGGAAAATGGAGACCAAGGTTGGTCGCTATTTTATATTAATTTTTTTAATTTTTTTTTAAAAAATAAGCGACCAAAAGTTGGTCGCTAATTTCAAGAATTTAATTTTTTTTTAAATAATAAAGCGACCAAAGTTGGTCGCTATTTTTCCAGAAATTATTTTTTTTAATGGAATAGCGACCAAGGTTGGTCGCTTTTTTAGAAAATCTGGATAAAAAGAGACCAACTTTGGTCGCTTATTTCCCAGAAAAATTTTTTTTAAATGAAAAGCGACCAAAAAGAGATCAAAGATTGGTCGCTTTTCTGGTATTATTTTGGTCAAAAACTGCCGTTTTGACAGCTACAGCACCTGCCAGCATACCAAATCCCTATTACAAGCAACAACAACAACAATACAAACAACAACACAACAACAACAACAACAACAACAACATTAAAACCAACGAAGTATAAAGTTCAATAGAACTAACACATTAAGCTAACAAAACTAAGTTAATGCTTATTACAAGCTCATTCGAAAACTGGTTCTATTGTCTAGTTCAAAGTATATAAAGTACTCAAGGAGTGTTCTTTCAGCATCCTCGTCCGAAAGTTGGATTGCCTCGCCCGACTCATTAGGTGGCTGACTGCGTATGAATTCCTCCACATCAGCTGTGGAAGTTCCATTGCATGTATAATAAAGTCATCAACCCCTTCTACAAAATCCTCCCGCGATCTAAAATTCCAATACATAAACCAAAATTTTAATTCATATCCTAAAGGTTCAACTCATATTCAAAAAATTTTAATTTATAATCTAAAATTTCAATTCATAAACTAAAAAGGTCCAATTCATATCCTAAAGGTTTGAATTCATATCCTTAAAGGTTCAATTCATATCCGAACGAGGTTCCTCCCGCAACCTAAAATCAATTTATTAATCTAAAATTTCACTTATACCTAAAATTTCAAGTCATATCCTAAAATTTCAATTTATAATCTAAAATTCCAATTCATAACTAAAATTCCAATTCATATCCTAAAGGTTCTAGTCATATCCTAAAGGTTCAATTCATATCCTAAAATTTCAAGTCATATCCTAAAATTCCAATTCATAAACTAAAATCTCAATTCATATCCTAAAGTCAAATAAACTTCATAAACCTAAAATTCCAATTCATATCCTAAAGGTTCAAGTCATATCCTAAGGGTTCAATTCATATCTATAATTTCAAGTCATATCCTAAAATTCCAATTCATAAACTAAAATTCCAATTCATATCCTAAAGGTTCTAGTCATATCCTAAAGGTTCAAGTCATATCCTAAAAAGTTCAAAGTCATATCCTAAAATTTCAATTTATATCCTAAAAAAGTTCAAATCATATCCTAAAATTCATTTATAATCTAAAATTCCAAAACATAAACCAAAATTCCAATTCATATCCTAAAGGTTCTAGTCATATCCTAAAGTTCAATTCATATCCTAAAATTTCAAGTCATATCCTAAAATTCCAATTATTAAACTAAATCCCAAATTCATATCCTAAAGGTTCAAATAAATTCATAACTAAAAATTCCAATTCATATCCTAAAGGTTAAGTCATATCCTAAGGTTCAATTCATATCCTCAAAATTTCAAGTCATATTCCTAAAATTCCAGTTCATAAACTAAAATTCCAATTCATATCCTAAAGGTTCTAGTCATATCCTAAAGGTTTCAAGTCATATCCTAAAAAGTTCAAGTCATATCCTAAAATTTCAATTTATATCCTAAAAAGTTCAAATAATATCCTAAAATTTCAATTTATAAATCTAAATTCCAAAACATAAACCAAAATTTCCCAATTCATATCTAAAGGTTCAATTCATATCCACAAAAAGTTCAAGTCATATCCTAAAGGTTCAATTCATATCTACAAGTTCAATTCACAAACCCAAAAAAA
>NC_031997.1:189420-204881 GCF_001879085.1 Nicotiana attenuata
ACTTCATCATCATTGTCGCTAACGAGAACAACAATTTATCAAAAGACACACCCTTGTCAGCTACTGTATCCAAGTTATTCTCTGTATCCAAGTTCATCCCGAGGATAATCACCAAAGCCACCAGACAGCTTTATGATGCCAATGAAGCAAGATCATGAGCTATTCAATGAAACTCGTATTGTAAAGAAGAAGAAAGAGACTGATTCAGAAAGGTGGGTCGAGGGTCGAGCCTCGACTATACATGTACGCTTTTTACTTTTCATTAAGTATTTTTATTTACTTTTATATAAATTTTGAAATACTAATTTAATATAATTTTTCTTATAGGTTCGCTTCACAGCTGATGTGGAGGAATTCATACGCAGTCAGCCACCTAATGAGTCGGGCGAGGCAATCCAACTTTCGGACGAGGATGCTGAAAGAACACTCCTTGAGTACTTTATATACTTTGAACTAGACAATAGAACCAGTTTTCGAATGAGCTTGTAATAAGCATTAACTTAGTTTTGTTAGCTTAATGTGTTAGTTCTATTGAACTTTATACTTCGTTGGTTTTAATGTTGTTGTTGTTGTTGTTGTTGTTGTGTTGTTGTTTGTATTGTTGTTGTTGTTGCTTGTAATAGGGATTTGGTATGCTGGCAGGTGCTGTAGCTGTCAAAACAGGCAGTTTCTACCAAAATAATACCCAGAAAAGCGACCAACTTTGATCTCTTTTTGGTCGCTTTTCATTTAAAAAAAATAATTTTCTGGGAAATAGCGACCAAAGTTGGTCTCTTTTTATCCAGATTTCTAAAAAAGCGACCAACCTTGGTCGCTATTCCATTAAAAAAAATAATTTCTGGAAAAATAGCGACCAACTTTGGTCGCTTATATTTAAAAAAAAATTAAATTCTTGAAATTAGCGACCAACTTTTGGTCGCTTATTTTTAAAAAAAATTAAAAAAATTAATAAAATAGCGACCAACCTTGGTCTCCATTTTCCAGATTTTAAAATATAATATTTGGATTAGAGACCAAAGTTGGTCGCTGTTTTATGAATAAAAATAAATAAATAAATAATATTTTACATTTAGAGACCAACTTTGGTCGCCAAATTTATATTATTAAAATAATAAAGCGACCAAAGATGGTCGCTATAGTCAATACCCGGAATATTTGGTCATTTTACCTTAGAGACCAAAGTTAGTCGCTAATTAGCGACCAACTTTGGTCCCTAAAGTGAAGGGACCAGCAATATAGCGACCAGGCATGTTTGGTCGCTTTTTGGTCGCTTTTGGGCCTATAAGCGACCAACTTTGGTCGCTTTTTGTGGTCGCTCTTTACCGGATTTCTAGTAGTGAAAGAGGATTGAAGTTAAACGATGCGGTGATTCTCTTGAAAAATCAATGAAGATTTGAGGAATAGCTAGACTATAACGGAAAGGCAATCGAAGACATTATTTACGCCTTAGATTCGTCCGCCTGACGTGCACATAAAAGCTGCAACACTGGTTCAACAGGTAAGTGACACAAGCTTATTTGCATTATCTCCTGAGCTTGTTCACACAACTTTTAAAACCTTAGTAAAACATACCTTAGAAGTGTTTCTTTGCTGTGCAGAGGTGAAAGACTGCAAATTAAAGATAGAAACGAACAACTCAGTCGAGCAACTGCTGGTCCTAGTTTCTACCTACCTCTGCGAAAATTGAAGCAATTCGTGGAAGGTACTCTTAGTTGAGACCAGAGGGTTGAATCTGGCCTGTAAGCCGAGAAATTGGATAAACATCCAAGACTCTGAGGGACTAATCCATGAGATTACATGTTAGCCAACAAAGAAATTTGCAGGCTAAACCAAATTAGAATTTGCTGTTTCATATCATAAGCTAGTAAACAAGCCTATCAAGGAGAATGAGAGAACCAGATTCAATATGGTTTCACATAACTTCTTGATCATGTTAACTGATTTTCTTGCTCAACATATCTTTTAGAAACTTTCATGATAATGGAGGAAGGGGTAGAGCTTTCACTATGAAATATAGCCGCTTCTGAATTGGGATAATAAGCAGTTCAGAGCAGCTGTACAGGAACCATCTATTCACCCGTTGGCTGAATGAGATTCAAGCAAACAGCAATTGGCTAGAAAATTGCATCATACCTTCATCTTCCTGGTCAAATATTTGAACGACACAGTTGCAGAAATCATAGATTCATTGCACTCAGCTGTGGAGTTAGAATATCAGAAAATTTCAAGAATGCTACGGTTGGATTTGAACCTATAACCTGAAGCTATTTTTAAGCCACCTTTGCCACTCCACTAGCATCTTCCCTTTTGTCAAGAGAATTATTTTACCCTATTTGCGCAATATTAGTTTTTGACGACGGCCGCCCCTTGCGTCCACCTAACTTTGCCCCTGATTGCACTGATGACAAATTAGCATCTTCTTTAGGTGATAGAATGGATTCCAGTTCCATCTCCTGCTGAGGCAATAGCAATGACCACGCCGATGCCCAGGTGGCTACTGGTACTGTTTTCTGAAGATTCCTCAACAGATTAATCATTCGGTTTTTCATTTCTTCAGTAGCAAGATCTTTTCCAGCACATAGAACCTAAAAAAAAGCACAACTTATTTGTCGTAAGATCTTTGCAAATTATTTCAACAATTTCATACTATTTACCTATCTACTTCTTTGATTAATGATTATGTTATTTCGTATCAGAAATTCGCTTTGTATGTGCTGTAAGCAGTATAGATCTGATAGACAAATTACTAACATACAACGAAAATTACTAAATAAGATTTTGTATTAGTTCTCTTAATTTACTGGATAAAAAATAAGAATAAGAGTTGAGAATATTTATATCAGGAACAAATGAATAACTCAATCTGGCATCTGTAGGTTCTGATATCGAAATAACCTCTGCAAAAACTGACAAAATTTTTGGAAAGTGCTCATATTTGGGACCCAAAAGTTCTCTGTCTGACCTGCAAAGCGAGAAAATTTGCTAAAACGTTAAAGACTAGAAAGAAATTGATTTAAGAGACAACATATTAGAGTTTGCAAACTTCAGCTGGTGTTCAATTTGCTGAATGGAAAAATAGACAAATCATAGTAACAACTACCAATAAGATGATCAAGTCAACCCGACAAATGCTACAAAGATTATGGTTTAATAATTCATCTAACATTAGAAAGAACATGATGATCTTTTAATTTAGTAGAAAAGCCTTCTGTCAAGATTCAAGATTGCAACTGCTAATTCTGTTAAACCAAATGTAACAGATATTTTCTAGTTACACCATTTTGGAACTTCAAGCATTTTGTTTGGCTAATGGTCGCGTAATTTTCCTACATATATCTGAAATTAGGAATTTATTTGGAACATATGCATCATGCATGCTATTATAAGAACACTCGTACTTTTATCTACGGAAAACATTTTAAATTATATGTTGCTATTTTGTGATCCTTTTTTTTCTTCAAGTTTTACAATTGATGCACCAAGATTTTGGAGTAATGAGAAACAATTGCTAAAAGCTAGTTGGCCAACAAATGTGTTGACAAAAACCCAAAACAATTGAATATTTGAAATTAGTAAAGATAGGTTGTCATTAATAATCTTGTAACCTGCCTTGGCAATCAGTAATCTTAATAAAAAGAAAATCTGAAAAGTAAAGTAAAGACCAGATGAGATGATGATAGAAACTAGAGCAGATTAGTCCAGTACAGTACCTTTCGACCATTGAACAGAGCTGGTCGTGAACAACCATGTTACCTCTTATAGGCAGACAATTCAACCAAGCCGGAATAATCTAGCAAGAAAAATTGGAATGAGAAATAAATGGAATTTCAACAAGTTATGAAGTACATTGGAGGAGCATCATTTCATCTTGGAAGAACAAAAGCGACATGTTTTACCAAAATTCAGATATGGTGAGCACATGCGTACTCAGTTGTAACAAACACCAAGCACCATGTTAGCAGTCCAGTTTCTTCAGAACAATGAAAAGTACTGACCATGCATGTTATACATAAAAGTGCCTTATGTTTCCTTTTGAAACGAGCACCATGTGTCTATATTCCTAGTTTATTGCAGTCATTTATAAGGCTGGTATACTGACTTTCAGATTTTAAAATTTGTAGGACAAAAAGCTGGTCATCGCACGTGCTATGAAATGAAGTTAGTAGAGAAGTACAACAACAAAATCTAAATGCATATATACATATATATGTGTGTGTATTTATATGAGCTGAGCAATAAAACATTAGGGATTCCCAGAAAATCGCACCTGCGTGGAGTCAATACTTTCCCGATGAAACTGACATATCTGACCAAGTGCCAAAACAGCATCATGATATGCCTGTTCATTTTCAGGTGCAAGAGCATGCAGATGTGTTATCACAACATTGATCCTTGAAAGAGCCTCTGAATCACGTCATGAGATTTAGTAAATACAAAAATATATCACTCTTCATCCACTTCCCCATGATGAGAAGAATCTCAAAATCACATTCAACGATATCATACCTCCAATAAATGGTTTGAAAACAAAACCACCATATTCCGCACAAAGCCTAAGTCCATAAAGTGCATTCTGAACATAACACCAATGGTGTTTGGATGAATCATACAATAAATGTCATATGACTGAATACTATCCGAACCACCAAGATGCACAAACCTCTCTAAGAACTGGATTTTCGTCGTTGCTTGAGTCCAAAAGAAAAGGAAGACATATATTATAATACCTGGTTTGAACAGAAAGTAACTATCAGAATTGTGACCTTATTTAAGTAAAACCTCATAAAGATAGACCTACTTTAGAGCTGATTCGTTGCATTCCTCCACAAGTTTATTAAAGATATTTACACATGCACTTCTCTCTTGAGCTGTTTTATCCTTGCCCTTTCAAGCAGTGAAAAAAGAACAATGAGAAATATTGGTGGAAAACAACCTAGGGGATCGAAACGTCATTGGTTACCATAAGCTGAAACTCACTGTCATAGGCATTAGATATGAGGAAAGCTCATCAAGGAAAGGCAAGAAAGCAGCCTTGAAGGTTTTGATCAATGTCAACAATATGCAACCAACCCTATAAAATACTTTTTCTTCTAGCTCTCTTTCCTCCCTCAGCAATTCAGCTTCCTCAGCATCAAAGTCTTCTGATTTCTCTCTCTCTCTCAGTTTTCCTTTTCTACGTGAACTTTCTATAATGACGTGCTTTATCCCATCTGTGATTCTATGAACCTGATATTCATTGAGAAGTGATCCACCGATCTGAAAGAAGACACAAAAAGGACCATAAGAAGTGAAAGTTGCCGTTCTAACTCATGTCAAGGGAATTTTTGTAAATATAGGATTTTTGTACAAGGTTGTCCTATTTTACACTTTCATTCTTACGAGCATGAACAAGTGTGTTGCTTATCATAATGGACATAAAAAGCTTGAAAAGAAACTGCATAGAGTCAATTCCTGCAAAGTAAAGAAACCATCATAACCTGACATACATTTAGGCTATTATTCAATTCCTGCAATATCTTTTCACATAGTTTTGTCTCAGGCTCCTGCATGCAATAGCAATTGAAGTGTCACTTTCTCCTTGTTCAGATAAATGGAGCTCAAACCTTTTCCCAACAGGAAAAAGAAACCGTAAATATTAATGTGTTGAAGCCAACCAAATACAATGCGTCCCCCAAAGCCAATATTATACGGCCAGGCAACCGCTTCAAGTACCACTTGTTTCCACCTCGAGCAGTCCCTTTCTCTACTGCCAGTTTAGCAGAACGCAACAAGGATACCATTGCTTAACCACCACAGATTAAAACAATATCTCATTAGAAATTCGATAAGTTAAAGAAAAAAAATATTGGAAACCATATGAAAGCATGAGATTTTTTACCACAACTAGCACGTTCCCTGACAGAAGAGTGGATATAGAATTTCAGAAGCGGAATTAAAATTGAAGCAGCCTGTTTCAGGGTTTAAGACATAAATATCACCTGTTAAGTTTGAATCCACTTAACAACACATGAAGAAAAGTAAATGTACTAGTGATCGTTCATGCTATCATGCCAACCTTGGGAATCCATGGATAAAAATCTTCCCCCAATTCATGAGCATATAATTTAAGGGCCGAGCACAACATTGATTTCCCTTCGAGGAGGTCACTTCCATAGATGCATATCATTTCACCCCCAAACATGACTTTGTGCATACTGCAAAATGTGAAACTTAAGCAAGATATCCCTGGTAGCCCGAATTATTTTGAGAATCACTCGTGTTGTTATCTGTTGGGAGATATGGAAGTCTAGGTGTGCTATTAAGTATGGATCCTCCACGCTATCCATTAAGCGTACGACTTATCAGATTTTGTTCTTCTTGAAATGGGTGGTATTCAAATATAAAGGGAATAATGAATGGCCTACAAGTTGGGAAGCTATATGCAGGCTGGTTATTGATCTTTCTCCCAGAACTGAATCTCACAGTTAATGGGAAAGGCCACCTCCGAACTGGATGAAAATAAACACTGACGGCAGTAGAAATATGGAGGAAATGACTGGTGCCGGAGGCATCTGTAGAGACCATAAATGGCAAGATGATAAATGAAAAATTCAAACCTCAATGATAAAAACTTACCTATCATATAGTTTATCTGAGGATACAGTCTTATCGGGCTCAAGTCGAGCACATTCAACTGCATATGGCATGACTATTCTCATGTAAGGAAGAAACTCCTTCCCAATGCACACACAAATCCCGTATGATGCCTGCAGTAAACCAAGAAAAGATTGAGAGGCTAGTCTAATCAAAAGTGCTGAGCCTGTAAAACCAAACGAGTAACACTTACCTTTAGACAGCAAAGAATATTTGTATACTCTGTCACATGTGATTCTTGTAAGGAGTACTTAAGCACTTCCATAACCTTTAATATAACAGAACATATAGAAAGGAAGGTCCGCGTTTAGAAATGAATGAATGTATAAGATCACACCACGAAGAGAAGAAAAGAATGCCAAGAGAGATGCAGAATGTTGGACCAAAAAGGAACTAGGAGGAGAAAATATATGAGGCATTAGTCATTGATCCCAACAGTTGAAGAAAGTGGTAATTCAAATAGGTGTAATCAATAATATGGTTTGTCTATGGAAAAGCCATTTAAGCACACTTTTCACTTAATCATGGTTAATTAACATATATTTTCACCTCAAATTATCAATAAACCATGATAAATCTTTGTGGCATGGTATAAATACCGGTACTGTAGATAAGTTTTTCCCATAGCACTAATACATCGCACGCACATGCAAAGAGAAGCATCGAGTATAGTTTGGAGACGACCTGCTTCAAGTCATCTCTGAATTTCTCTTTGCCTGCAGCAAGCGCAACTTTGCTTTGAAGCATCTGATTAGATTCATCATTTGCATTTACCAAGATCGTTCTTAAATATGGCATTAGAAAATCATAGTACTTTTGGAAGTGCTCCTGTTGAAGTAATATATTAGTCATCATTAGCTACAACATAAGTAGAAACAGAATTGAGTCAAAAATAAATGCAAGTAGGTAATACCTTATAGAGATAAGCTACACTACCCAATGCATATAATGCTTCATCTTGAACCATTTGATTGTCATTCTGCATTTCAGACAACAGCAATGAATCTCTTAAGACTCGTTAACAGTAATCTACCTTTATAACAAATCTATCTTTGCATACCTGTAGAAGTACAAACAGTTTGTTAAGTATTCCATCAATGTGGGAAGAGCTTATTGGCTCTTTAAGTGCAAGTAGGAACATCACGGAAGCTGTAGCTGCACATGCCTATGAAAACGCAAAGAGAGTAAAACGAGTAACATTGTAGGTATTTTGAACTGAATGAAGCAGCAATGACACAGCTGTACCAAATCTTTACACTACGAATTCTTCAAACTCTATTCTGAAAAGGGCCAAAGCTATCCCTTTTGTTTAGTAAATGGTTTAAAATTAACCTTTGTCCACCTTTTGGTCCATAAATACACACAACGCTATTTTCAGGCTTAAAATTACCCCTCCTGCTAACGGCACAACATGTCGGCCCCACTTTTAATGAGTTGGCAACGTACACGTGTCATTAGCTTTAAAGAAAACTTGCATCCTCTTCCCTCACCATCTTCACCACCCCATTTTTAGCCATAACCACTGCATAATCCAGCCGGAAAATATTTCCAAAGCAATCAATTGGATCCGTTGCCACCCCAGCCAAATCTGTGGTGTCCAAATTTGTGGTCTTAGTGTTTGGTGTCTAATCTTCCATGTTTCTATTTTTACGAGCTTTGTGTTGTTTCTGCTCATTCATGGCGAATTTCAAATCTGCTTTTCCGGAATATAAATTGACTCCAAAATACAATTGGGTTATGAGTCAGTGATTCTAACTCCTTTCCTCCCCCCTTTCCCTCTATTGTCTTCTTTGTTCTCCTCCAGGTGCTTGTTCATGGAGTATTTGGCTTAGAGGGTGGTGAATCACCACAGGTGTTATAGTCAAGAGACCTTCTCAAAATATTCAAAAGTTACATCTAGAACACAAGAACTTAAGCAGATGCAATAAAATAATTAGTCCGGTATAGAGTTATATTCCACCAACAATGAGGTTATTGTGTTCCTGTTTAAGCCGAGGATTCTTATCAGTTGAACATAGTAAAATATGTAAAGTTAAGTAATTATTCTGCCTAAGGATAGCAATACAAAACTTTAAAGATTCAACTTACTAAACCTATACCAAGTTATAGATCATCAACTATATGGAATATGTAACCCCATTGTAAAAGTGCAGCAAGATAGATACTTTTGCTGGTTGTTTCCTGTATCAATAATAAAAAAATTACTTTATAGCTGCTATTATATAACCATAGGTCAAACCTGCACTCGAGGATTTTGAAAATCATCCATAGCTGCAGCTAATTCTGGCAATACTTGGTTATGATACTGTTCTTGCAAATCTGGACAGAAGTCGGTCGACAAATAGACAATTGCATTAATAGCAGCCCATCTGACTCGAGGATGAGAATCTCGAAAAGAATGCAGGACCATATTCACTACTTGCTCCAAATACTTGATCATCATCACCTATAAACAGAGAAACCATGGGTTCAAGCTTAACAGCCTAAGAAAATTAAACTAAAACAAATAGGGGCATGTGGGCAAACTATCTTATATCCTAGCAAAATAGCACCCTCTTAAATGCTACAAAATAATCCCATGAATACACTAATTAATGTAAAAGAGTTGTACCTTTGAGCTACCTTTAGCAATTTGAGCAAGTGCCATGAGAGCTGCGTGGCGTTTCTCCCACTCAGGGGCAACCACGTAAGAACTCAGCTGTTCTATGGCAATAGGAGCAATAATGTTGCCACCTAATGCTTTAGAAAATCGGCGTAAACGGATGGCACCATAAAGGTAGTTGTCCACTGTCCATCGATCCCAGTATCTATTAAGGTGGTCGTCCATCTCTGCACCCTCAGCACTATGCCAACTAGGTTCATCTTTAATATCCAGTATCAAATTCAAAAACATTGTGAAACAAGTGTCAATAAACCGTGGCAGCTTCTTCATCATACCGGGGACTTTCTCCCTCGCCTCGACCAAAGTTAACAGAAATTCAATTGCCAAACGCCTTGTCTTATCTTCCAAAATCTTAGCCTCTGCTATCTCAAACATGGTATTAACCACTTCCACTAGTTGCAGCCTCAAAAACCTAGGCTCATTCTTCGCCAACTGTATAAGAAAACCCAGCGCGGCGTGTGCTGCCCCTTGATTTTCCCCATTTGTCATTAATGTGTCAGTCAGCGTTTTCATCATCCCTGGCAGTAAATCCTGAAACCGCTCCTTTTCATATGAACTCGGTGTGCACTGAATGAAGATGTGCACAGCAAACATGGCCGTGATCCTCACATTGAGATCGAGTTTATGGTCATTCAGTGTATTAAGGAATAAAGAGTGCAAATCTCGTACCCAAGGAAGTATTTTTTCGCCAATCTTTTCACCTAGAAGGCAAAATATTAAGAAAACTGAGTCTTTTAACAACTTGTTTGAACTGGAATCAGTGACGCAATGATACAAGAATGGCAATAATTCAGGCCAATTGTCATCGGGCAGAAGTGAAGCAGCTAGTTCCAAAACGGTTCGAGAGAGCATGTTGTGGATGTATGTTGATTGTTCGAGCTCGAGACGCATAAGGAGATTAGACTTTAAAATGGATTGAGTTGAAACGCTTAAACTGTTCCAAAGGCAAAAGTCATTAACCAACGTGAAAAAGAGGGCAACACATTTCGTACGGAAATCAATGTCATCATGTGAAGAACCAACATCAAGTTTAAGAGCAAAGGAATTTGGATCCTTTTGAAACATCAAGTCGAACATTGACACAGCCACCAAATCTTTTTCATCAGTTTCCCACAGGTATTCGGAAACAAGGCTTTCAAATGAAATCTCCTCCATCTGATAAATTTCTTAGTATTAACATCAAGTACTACCTTATTATATATGTTCTTCATTGACTCAAATAGAACAAGTCTTCCAAAAATATCTTTTTTACTATATGACAAGTGACTTGACCGGTATCCTTTCTCTGCTTTACTAAATGGAGATTTTTCTCAGTTACTGTTTCGAAAGGAGCATATTGGCGTAACTGATAAAATTGATGACATGTGTCCCCGACGTCGCCGGTTCTAGACTATTGTGGTCCGCCTCTTCCAGGCCCGCCCATAACGAATAAATGCAGTCAATATAGGGGAAATCTATCTTTCTTTTGTTGCTTTCTCGTGGTCTCTTCATTTGTCTTTATCTTATTGTTGCGTGAAAATGTTGGAATTCGGCTCCTTTCTAATAAGTGGAGTAGCTGTTTCTGGGGTAGTGACTGCACTAGTTTTTGCCAAACAACAAAATTATCTACATAGATCTGATAACAGATTTGGCCCACCAAATGTCAAATGATTGAAGAAAAAGTAACTTTAAACAAAAAAACATTACATGTGGGGCTACTATTTTTGAAGAAGTTTTGCCATTACTGTAGTACTGTAGAAGAATCTTATCTCTCCTCCTCCTTTTTTTTAAAATTATTATTGTTGTTATTATATATTCTCCCCTTTGTGGTGGTAGTATCTGTCATTATTTTGTTACAAATAATTGTCTAGAGAATTAGTAACTCAAATTGAGAGTAAACTATACTATGGTTTGCCTATGGTGTTAAGGCCATCGGACATAGCATAAGTAATAGCTTATCAATACTTTTTTTTACCAAAGACTACTTATTATTAGTTTTAACACTTCTATTAAAATACATAACAGTGTATTTATAAAATTTTCAACACGTAAAAATATTCTTCAATCTTATTAGTTATTTACAATCATCTATACCAAACGAGCTCTAAAACAATTGACTAAAAAAGAAACCACATGCCCCCTGTCTCCCAGTGTTGTTCATAACTTCTTACTTTTGTTATTTTTCTCCTCTCAAGTCTCCCAATCTCTTGTTCATTACTTGTTACTTTTGTTATTTTCTCCTCTCAAGTCTCCCAATAAAGTCAACATTTTCCTTTTGTGAACACATGTAAATGCTCAGAAAGAAGACATCCAGTAGGAATCTTAACAGCATCAAGTATAGTATAGGCCGAGCGGATCCAGGATTTAAATCCTATGGGTTCAACTTTTAAGATTTTTAGTATTGAACTCATTATATTTTTAAAGTTATGGGTTCATATCTACTTTTTTGCAATTTTAGTGAATACAAATTTTTACTCCGCGTCGAAAGTTACGGTAATTGAACTCGTTGGTAGAACACTACATCCGCCCCTAAGTAAAGAACAAACTTACTGGTAACAAGGGATATGAAGCCTACATCATTGCTTTCTTGCTCACTAAATGTTGTCAAAGGTAATCAATAGATACTTTTGAACAAACAAACTTATTGTTGCAGCTTTTTTGTCATAATTGTATGGGTCAAAATTAGACCAGAGAAATTCGGCACGCGAAGACATAAAGCCAAGGTCGGACAGACCAAGGTCGGGTCGTCATCAATAAAGCCAAGGCCGCACCGTCATCAAGAAGGTCATGGTCGGATAGGCCGAGGTCGGACAGGCCGAGGACATGAAACTGCTAGTTTGCTTTAGAATACTCAAAAGGAATATTCTACCGAATATTCTCTCTAAATTGTACCTTTTGTAAGGATTTTCTATGGATACCCCCCTTATAAATAGGAGGGGAGGACTTCCCATTGAGGGAGCTCTCTCTCGGTCTCCCTCTCCCTCTTTCTAGAAAATATGTAAACACATCTCTCAAAAGAGAGAAGAGGATCTGTGATCCAAAACCTTCATCAGATCCAAAAAGGGTCCAATGGTTCTTATATTTTGTCTATCATTCATCTTTATCAAATGAAAGAAGATCCGACTAACTCAAGATCGGGTGAATCTTTTCCTTTATCTACATTTTATTGCCATTTAATGTTATTCAATGCATCTTTCTTTATGTTATTAAATCCGGCTATAATCACGCCCAATATTTATACTCGGCTATGTTTTTCTACTCATATTATTCGTCTCGGATCTAGAGTTAATTATCTTTAACTAGGATTTACCCCTTCATCTATTTGATTGATTTGCTTAAAAAGTGTTAAACAACTTTTGAGTCAAACAATAATAGGAAGAACAAAGCTTAGCTTCTTTTTTCTTCTTCTTCTTCTGTTTTTTTCTCTGCACAATAACAACTAGGAATCCAATATGCCTTGCGAAAACATCTCTAGTTTATCGAAAATGCCAATATTGTTATTATTTCCCACAAGTACACTAAATAAATACCTGGAATTGCATATTTTAGTTTTCTGTAAGCTTCTGTGATTGTTTTTCCTTATAGTTTCCAGGTGACTTTTTTCCCATTTGCCAAATCATAGTGTGTAGAGTTACAATATGCCTTGCAGCTTTATATAATAACTTGTAGTTATATCTATTCACATATCATCAAAAGAAAAAAGCAATTATCCAGGCTAGCTTCTTTTTCTACTTCTGTTTTCTTCTCTGAAACAATAATTTAACAACAAGGAATCCATATTAATAAGGTTTACGACCCACCCTTAGTGATATTATTTTTTTGATTTTGTATCTTTTCTATTTCATTTTTGAATTTGAATTTTTGCATCAGAATTGGATTCTGTTTGATTGTATTTGATTGTATTCACCCGGCAGAATCTAAATAGGATTAGAAAGAGAACTTCTTTTTATTATTCGAACGTACCAACTAGTTATGAAATCGGATTGATAGCCTCCACCCGTGTTCTAGCTCGTCGGAGAGCTAGATTTGTCTCAATTTTTTGTCTCCTTCCTTCAGCCTTTTTCACATTAGCTTCCGCTAGTTCAAGAGTTTGCTGAGCTTCTTGTGGATCAATGTCACTACCCTTCTCCGCATCATTTACTAAAACAGTGATCTCATTATTGCCTATTCTAGCAAAACCACCCATCAGAGCCATCGTTAACCATTGGTCGTTAAGACGTATTCTCAAAATCCCTATATCTACAGCTGTGGCAATAGGGGCGTGATTTGGTAATATGCCAATTTGACCGCTATTAGTAGATAAAACAATTTCTTCCACTTCTGAATCCCAAACAATTCGATTAGGGGTCAGTACACTAAGATTTAAGGTCATTTCTTCAAATTGCTCTCCATTTCTAAGTTCATAGCCTTCGCGGTAGCTTCATCGATATTACCTACCAAATAAAAGGCCTGTTCAGGAAGACCATCTAATTCTCCGGAAAGGATCAATTGAAATCCTCGAATTGTTTCTTCAAGACCAACATATTTCCCTGGAGAACCGGTAAATACTTCTGCTACGAAAAAGGTTGTGATAAGAAACGCTCAATTTTTCGCGCTCTTGCTACGAGTAAACGATCCTCTTCGGATAATTCGTCCAATCCAAGGATAGCTATAATGTCCTGAAGTTCTTTGTAACGTTGTAAAGTTTGCTTAACTCTTTGGGCGGTTTCGTAATGTTCCTCACCAACGATCCGAGGTTGAAGCATGGTTGACGTTGAATCTAAAGGATCTACTGCTGGATAAATACCTTTGGCAGTCAATCCTCTTGATAGTACGGTAGTAGCATCTAAATATGCAAATGTCGTAGCAGGAGCAGGGTCGATCAAATCGCCTGCGGGTACATAAACTGCTTGAATAGAGGTTATGGACCCTTCTTTGGTAGAAGTAATTCTTTCTTGTAAAGAACCCATTTCGGTACTCAGGGTGGGTTGATAACCCACAGCGGAAGGCATTCTACCCAATAAGGCCGATACTTCGGATCCTGCTTGGACGAAACTGAAGATATTGTCAATAAATAGAAGTACGTCTTGTTCATTAACATCTCGGAAATATTCCTCCATAGTTAGGGCAGTCAAACCAACTCTCATATGAGCTCCCGGTGGTTCATTCATCTGACCGTAAACTAGGGCCACTTTTGATTCTGCAATATTTTCTTCATTAATCACTCCAGATTCTTTCATTTCCATGTAAAAATGTTCACCCACTCCGCCAAATACGGATACGCCCCCGTGAGCTTTAACAATATTGTTAATCAATTCCATAATAAGTACGATTTTACCCACTCCAGCTCCCCCGAATAGTCTGATTTTTCCTCCACGGCGATAAGGGGCTAAAAGATCTACTACTTTAATTCCTGTTTCAAAAATAGATAATTTTGTATCCAATTGTATAAAGGCGGGCGCAGAACCAATAGATAAAAAAAAAAGAAGAGGAACTTGAGTCATTTTAAACTTGTGGAAACATCTTGTAACACCCAGACTTTAGACAGAGTCCCACATCGGCAAAACACAAGAGGGTGTTGGGTATATAAGTTAACAAGCCTTAGACTCTAGTGACGCGTTTTAAACCCGAGAGGGCCTAGGCCCAAAGCAGACAATATCACTTGCGCGCTGGGCTGTTACACATCTCTAGTTTATCTAAAAATACCAATATTGTGATTATTTACCGCATCTGGTTTATTGGTTGACAGGGTTAATATTGCTCGTAGCCTTCTCCCGAAGTACAACTCGCCTATTCAAGCTAATCTAACGCCTATATTCCTATGGAATTAGAATTAACAAGAACGCATTAATAATTCCTGTATAGTAACCAAGCAAGGCGATTAGGTATATTCCTATCGTAACCGCAAATCTGCTCCCCCTAAGAGTTAAAGATTTTGCTCTACTCAATCTTATATGCAATCAAATAATTAAGTGCAAGATTGAATAAATAAACCAATATGATAAAATAATAAGAACAATTCAAGCTTCAAACTACAACGTTCATGTAGCACCCAAAACTCTAGAACTAAGAAACTATGAAATTAAAGGAAGAGAAGAGAAGAGAAGAAAAACTAGTTAGAAGCCTCCTCCAAGCGTGGTGTGTGTTTCCCCACGTGAATTACCTTCAAAGTATGTTAGATCCCCCCCCCCCCCCCCCCCACGTAGTT
>NC_031997.1:204901-273736 GCF_001879085.1 Nicotiana attenuata
ACTCCTTATATACGAGTTGGTGGGGGGGGGGGGGGGTCTTGGGCCGAAATAACCTTGTCCCGGGCGAAGTTGGACAGAAATCACGCCACCAGCGGCCAGCCCAGCGCTAGGCGCTGTAAATTTGGAGCACACTGTCTCTGGCGCCACAGGTAGCGCTAGGCGCTGGCTGTGGCACTAGAAATTCCCTTTTTTGCTTTTTTCATCTGTTTTGGCTCTAATCTCGCACCTTTTGCCCCCAGTTGCTCCCGGATCATTCCTACACATAATAACACCTCAAATTAATATAAATCAACACAATTTAGATCCTAAATCCACGAAACAAAAGTAAAACATGAGGCAATATACATATAAATATACATACTTTAAGCTAAACATCAGTCCTAAAATGTGATTTGTTTTTAATCTCTTTACTTTCAGAGCTGTCTACACCATTCTGAGGACAACTCCGCGAGAGAACAAATGTCTGAAATAGAGAAGAGATTTGCTGATACATTTTTGTATTGGGCAACTCAAAAAGGGAGGATTAAGGATGGGAAGTTTCGAGGACATGGAATGCAAGTCGGAGATAGTATTTCAGGTCCAAGGGCAGACTTATCTTCTGCTGAAGTCAAAGAAGGATATGATTTTCTCCTTTCACTGGTTCCAGGAAGGTGGTCTTTACCAAATTTATGAAGTCCATTGTTTCAGAAGTTCATTGACAACATCCTTCAGAAAGAGTTGAACAAGTTTGATCATCTAAACAAAGAGCTTCTAGTCCTTGAAGAAAGTCTAAAGTATCTCAAAACCTTCCTCAATTTCATAAAAGATGCAAGCATGGAACTAGAGAAATCAAGAATTCTCTTTAATCATATGGAAGTTGTCACTCGGAATGCTGCTTACATATGTTACCTGTGTTATGTGGAAGAAATGGACGAAGACCCGGCATCTCGCTCAACACTTCAGATCTCAAGCGCTTTGCAAGATATTAAGCCCATTGAGCCCCAACTTGCGAAAATTTATATAGGAGCTCTAAGATGTTTGATCAAATCACAAATCCAGTATAACCAGGATGTAATAAAATTTGTTGAAGATCCGTTCATTTTCTCTTGAAGGATAACTCAGAGTTATTAAATGGTGGGGCATGTTCTTCGAGGCTTCCTTCTTTGAAGAATCAAACTGAAAGCATTTTCCAAGATTGCTAACTTTGCTTATCTATCCGCCTGATGATCTATATGCTGACCAAGGGAAATTGAGTGATATACTTACTCGCACTGAAGATCTTATTGCTGAGGTAAAGTCTGTTGCTAACACTTTTTCTGATGACAAAGCAGCTGAAGTTAACTTGGTATTTTCTGACTTGTTAAGAAAGATTGATCATGTCATGGAAGATGTAAAAGACGTTATTTTGAGAGCTCCAGTGCCATCAACATGTAATTTCCCCAGGATAAATGGATTAGTCTTTATTGACTCCCTCTTAGACTATCTGAAAGAACTGCAAGATGGAAAGTGTTATTCTGTTTTCAAGCATCTTATTGCAGAAGCTCAGGAGGAGTTAACTATGCTAAGATCATTCTTGGGGGAAGTTGTGAAGCAACGGCATGAGTTTGAGGAGGTGAAGAAACATGATCTTTTGACAAAAGGCATATCTCTACCATATCATGCAGAATGCATAATTGATTGCCTTGTTATGGGAGATTATCCTGTTTGGTATCTGCATTTGTTAAGTAGGATCACAACAGAAATTAAGCTTGTCAAGGATCATTTGAAAGAGTTCTAAGCTACGATTGTGCAAGAAGTCAATGTCCCTTTGGAAGAACAAGCACCAAATCCTGTCCGGCAAGTAGTTGAAACTACACAACTTGATGAAGTAGTGGTGGGTTTTGTTGAAGAGGCAAACACACTAATCGAGCGGCTCACTAGAGGACCAAAGTATTTAGATATTGTGTCCATTGTAGGGATGCCTGGTCTTGGAAAGACTACACTAGCAAAGAAAGTTTACCATGATGAGAACATAAGACACCATTTTGACGTCCAAGCTATGTGTTGTGTTTCCCAAATTTATGACAGGAGGAAGTTGTTGCTTGGAATTTTGAATCAAGTTAAAAGTTCCAACAAGTAGAATGAGAAAATCCAGCAGATGCTTTGCGCAAATCTTTAATAAGAAAGAGGTACCTTCTCTTCATTGATGGCATATGGAGCGTTAACACATGCCCACTGGACCTATATAAAGTAGGAGAAAACATTGCTAGGAAGTGCCAAGGGCTGCCTTTCCTGGTGATTTTGGTAGCTGGAGTTTTGTCTGGGATAAGCAAAAATGAGGAAAGTTGGAGAAAATTTGCAGAGAGTATAAATTTAGATACTGTCACTAGTGCAAAAGAGTGCTTGGATGTAATAGAACTGAGCTGCAAGCAGTTGCCAGATCATCTTAAACCCTGCATTTTGCATCATTTCAGGAGGATGAAGAAATTCCATTCTCTAAGTTGGTGTGGTTATGGAGAATTGAGGGATTGACTCCAAACACAGAGGCAGCGAGTGTAGAGCTTATTGCAGAAGATTTACTGAATGATCTCATTGGTAGAAGCTTGATAATGGTGAACAAGAAAAGGTCCACTGGAGTCGTCAGAACATGTCAAATTCATGATATATTGCACAATTTTTGTGTGACAAAAGCTAAGGAAGAGAAGTTTATGCAGATAACAACTAGTGAGAACAAGGATTTGACTACCTCCTTTTCTGAGCACCGGAGGCTGTGCATTCACCATAGCCTTTATTGGGCAGGGACGATTGGAAACCTGCAAGCTAGTTCCGCGTTCGTCAGAACCCCCCCCCCCCCCCCCCCCATATGGCTGCCAAGAGAACTTTAAACTCATAAGAGTTTTACATATAGAAGGTCTTGTGTCAGACAGTCCTTTGAAGTTCTTTGGAGTCAAAGGATTTGTGGAGTCTATGCCATCATGGATATCAAACCTTGAGGTTTTGCTAGTCGTAACTGTAGGCAGTGGGACAATGTTTCCAATGACCATCTGGAACATGCCAAGGTTAAAACATGTGCATATAGAAGCCGTTGCATCTTTTGATGGACACATTCCTCGCAAATCAACAAACTTATGTTGCTTAGAGACCTTGGCCACTGTGTCTCTCACTAATAAGCTAGCAGACAACATGATAAAGAAGGGGACCAGACTGCGAAAGCTCAAGTGCCACGGTAAAGAGCCTCTCCAACTCAAATTAGATGCTCAACTTGAATCACTCAGTGTGAATGATATGATCTTGGAATTCAGCTTGCCCAAGACACTAACAAAGCTAACTCTATCAGATGTTTTGTTGCGACAATGGGATATGTCTAATAACGGGAGATTACCAAAGTTAGTGGTTCTCAAGTTGGAGCATAGAGCATTTCAGGAAGGAAAATGGGACATTGAAGATGAAGAGTTTCACGACCCTTAAGGTTCTTAAATTGAGGTCCCCCAGAATCAAATAAGGGAATGCCTCAGATGAGTCCTTGCCAAACCTCGAATGGCTTCTGGTAGAAAGCTGTTTCCATCTTCAAGAAATCCCTGCTGCCATTGCAAGCATAAAGAGGATTGAAGTGAAACGATGCGGTGATTCTCTTGAAAAATCAATGAAGATTTGAGGAATAGCTAGACTATAACGGAAAGGCAATTGAAGACGTTGTTTACGCCTTAGATTAGTCCGCCTGACGTGCACATAAAAGCTGCAACACTGGTTCAACAGGTAAGTGACACAAGCTTATTTGCATTATCTCCTGAGCTTGTTCACAAAAGATTTTTACCTTAGTAAAACATACCTGAGAAGTGTTTCTTTTCTGTGCAGAGGTGAAAGACTGCAAATGAAAGATAGAAATGAACAACTCAGTCGAGCAACTGCTGGTCCTAGTTTCAAACTGCCTCTGCAAAAATTGAAGCAATTCGTGGAAGGTACTCTTAGTTGAGACCAGAAGGTTGAATCTGGCCTGTAAACCGAGAAATTTGATAAACATCCAAGACTAGGAGGTACTAATCCATGAGATTACATGTTAGCCAACACAGAAGTTTGCAGGCTAAACCAAATTAGATTTTGCAGTTTCAATTGCAGTTTCAATTAGATAAGCTAGTAAACAAGCCTATCAAGGAGAATCAGAGAATCAGATTCAATATGGTGTCACATAACTTCTTGACCATGTTTACTGATTTTCTTGCTCAACATATCTTATAGAAACTTTCATGATAATGGAGGAAGGGGTAGAGCTTTCACTGAAATATAGCCGCGCTTCTGAATTGGGATAATAAGCAGTTCAGAGAAGCTATAGAGGAACCATCTATTCACCGGTTGGCTGAATGAGATTCAAGCAAACAGCAATTGCCTAGCAAATTGCATCATACCTTCATCTTTTTGTTGAAAAAGGAAATTGTCAGTAGAAACCTTGTACATTGGTCTAATAGGTTGTCACACACCATAATTGTTCACGCTCCTTATTTGTAATTTATTGAAGCAAAGTTCAGCTGGAACAGTAGTATTATTCACATTTACACAATAAAAAAATAAAGGAAAGGATCCACCTTTAGCTTGCACGCTCTCATACTCCGTGCACACCTATGAAGGCCAATATAAAACGTCACTCCCCAAATGAATGATGTTTGCAGGAAGAAGTGAGCAGCAAAATGTTTGAAGGACACAAAGTTGTGGAAATCATAGCTTCATTGCACTCAGCAGTGGAGTTAGAATATCAGAAAATTTCAAGAATGCCACGGTTGGATGTGAACTTATAACCTGAAGCAACTTTTAAGCCACCTTTGCCACTCCACTAGCATCTTCCCTTTTGTCAAGAGAATTATTTTACCCTATTTGCGCAATATAAGTTTCTGACGACGGCCTTTCAATTTACGCCCCTTGCATCCACCTAACTTTGCCCCTGATTGCACTGATGACAAATTAGCATCTTCTTTAGGTGATAGAATGGATTCCAGTTCCATCTCCTGCTGAGGCAATAGCAATGACCACGCCGGTACCCAGGTGGCTGCTGGTACTGTTTTCTGTAGATCCCTCAACGGATAAATCATTCGGTTTTTCATTTCTTCAGTAGCAAAATCTTTTCCAGCACATAGAACCTAAAGAAAAAAGCAAAACTTATTTGACGTACGATCGTTGCAAATTATTTCAACAATTTGAAACTATTTTACCTATCTACTTCTTCGATTAATGTTTATGTTATTTTGTATCAGAAATTCGTTTTGTATGTGCTGTAAGTGGTATAGAGCTGATAGACAAATTACTAACATACAACGGAAATTACTAAATAAGATTTTGTATTACTTCATTAATTTACTGGATAAAAAATAAGCATCAGATTTGAGAATATTTATATCAGGAACAAATGAACAACTCAATCTGGCATCTATAGGTTCCGATACCGAAATAACCTCTGCAAAAACTGACAAAACTTTTGGAAAGTGCTCATATTTGGGACCCAAAAGTTCTCTGTCTGACCTGCAAAGCGAGAAAACTTTTTAAAACGTTAAAGACGAGAAAGAAATTGATTTAAGAGACAACATATTAGAGTTTGCAAACTTTAGCTGGTGATCAATTTGGTGAATGGAAAAATAGACAAATCATAGTAACAACCACCAATAAGATGATCAAGTCAACCCGACAAATGCTACAAAGATTATAGTTTAATAATTCATCTAACATTAGAAAGAACATGGTACTCTTTTAATTTAGCAGAAAAGCCTTCTGTCAAGATTGAAGATTGCAACGGCTAATCAAATTCTGTTTTTCCAAATGTAACAGATATTTTCTAGTTGCACCATCATAACTTTGAAAATAGACACAATACTATAATACTACTTCAAGCATTTTGTTTGGCTAATGGCCGCGTAATTTTCCTAACATATATCTGAAATTAGGAAAGTTGTTTGGAACATATGCATCATGCATGCTATTATAAGAACACTCGTACTTTAATCTATGGAGAATATTTTAAATCATATGTTGCTATTTTGTGATCCTCTTTTTTTCTAGTTATACAATTGATACACCAAAATTTGGAGTAATCTGAAACAATTGCTGAAAGCTAGTTGGCCAACAAATGTGTTGACAAAAACCCAAAACAATTGAATATTTGAAATTAGTAAAGATAGGTTGTCATTAATAATCTTGTAACCTGCCTTGGCAATCAGTAGTCTTAATAAAAAGAAAATCTGAAAAGTAAAGTAAAGACCAGACGAGATGATGATAGAAACTAGAGCAGAATAGTCCAGTACAGTACCTTTCGACCATTGAACAGAGCTGGTCGTGAACAACCATGTTACCTCTTATAGGCAGACAATTCAACCAAGCCGGAATAATCTAGCAAAAAATATGGAATGAGAAATATATGGAATCTCAACAAGTTATGGAGTACATTGGAGGAGCATCATTTCATCTTGGAAGAACAAAAGCGACATGTTTTACCAAAATTCAGATATGATGAGCATATGCACAAAAGGTGTAAACAAAAGTAATACTCCTATTCAGTTGTACTAACCACCAAGCACCATGTTAGCAATCCAGTTTCTTCAAAACATGAAAAGTACTGACAATGCATGTTATACATAAAAGTGTTTTATGTTTCCTTTAAAGACATAAAAGTGTCTAAACTCTCCTTTTCGTAAGCTGACTAAATACCCTCAGCTAAAGGATAATTAAACTATATAAGTTGGAATGTAAACCAGCCACTAGAATTTATATATCTAAATTGGAAAGAAGTTGGAATCACAGCATATATGCATCTAGATAAATATTTTCCCTTGCTTTCAACTAAAAGATTAAATAAGAATTATAGAAGATTCTTGTAAATCACTATATGAGGGGTTAAAACGAGCACCATGTATCTATCTTCCTAGTTTATTGCAATCATTTATCAGGCTGGTATACTGACTTTCAGATTTTAAAATCTGCAAGACAAAAAGCTGGTTATCGCAAGTGTTAAAACTGTTAAATACATTAGGGATTCACAAAAAAAAACCTGTGTGGAGTCAATACTTTCCCGATGAAACTGACATATCTGACCAAGTGCAAAAACAGCATCATGATATGCCTGTTCATTCTCAGGTGCAAGAGCATGTACATGTGTTATCACAACATTGATCCTTGAAAGAGCCTCTGAATCACGTCATGAGATTTAGTAAATACAAAAATATATCAATCTTCGTCCACTTCCCCATGATGAGAAGAATCTCAATATCATATTCAACGATATCATACCTCCGATAAATGGTTTGAAAACTGAACCACCATATTCCGCACAAAGCCCAAGTCCATAAAGTGCATTCTGAACATGAAATTAAATGGTGTTTGAATAAATCATACAGCAAATGTCACATGACTGAACTATCCCAACCACCAAGATGCACAAACCTCTCTAAGAACTGGATTTTCGTCGTTGCTCGAGTCCAAAATAAAAGGAAGGCATATGTTATAATACCTGGTTTGAACAGAAAGTAACTATCAGAATTGTGACCTTATTTAAGAAAAAAACTCATAAAGATAGACCTACTTTAGAGATGATTCGCTGCATTCCTCCACAAGTTTATTAAAGATATTTACACATGCACTTCTCTCTTTAGCTGTTTTATCCTTGCCCTTCAAGCAGTGAAAAAAGAACACTGAGAAATATTGGTGGAAAAACAACCTAGGCAATGTCATTGGTTACCATGAGCTGAAACTCACTGTCATAGGCATTAGATATGAGGAAAGCTCATCAAGGAAAGGCAAGAAAGCAGCCTTGAAGGTTTTGATCAATGTCAACAATATGCAACCAACCCTAGAAAATACTTTTTCTTCTAGCTCTCTTTCCTCCCTCAGCAATTCAGCTTCCTCAGCATCAAAGTCATCTGATTTTTCTCTCTCTGTGAGTTTTCCTTTTCTGCATGAACTTTCTGTAATGATGTGCTTTATCCCATTCATGATTCTACGAACCTGATCTTCATCGAGATGTGGTCCACTTATCTGAAAGAACAAACAAAAGGACCATAATAAGTGAAAAGTTGTTCCAATAAACGTAATTTCTACAACAAGTGTCATTTCTTGCTTTGACAGTAATCGTGAAACATTTCAAAAGTTGGCTTAACAGTGATATACTGGAACAAAGTTTCTCTACGGAGTCAACTACTACATGGTCAATAATCTGTTCGTCAGTCTTGCCTATTCATGTCAAGGGAACTTTTGTATATATGGGATTTATGGTAAATTCTAGTCCACGCTTCAGTTCTTAAACATTTTATTACGGTCCAAGAATGTCTTTTTGTAGGAATAACCATGAATTCTGCATGCGCCAAAGAATCAAGTCTGGAGCTCCTATTTTACTTTATCCTTGAAGATCTTACACCATGCAACTCATTACTCTTGTCTTCAGGTCTTGCTATGTAAAAGATTGTAAGTACTAAACGTTCTTTTGCTTCTTGTAGAATATCATTCTCACGAGCTGGGACAAGTGTGTTGCTTATCATAATGGACATAAAAAGCTCAAAATATAGCATAGCACCATCATAGAATAAGAAACTGCATAGAGTCAATTCCCGCAAAGTAAGGAAACCATGATAACATGACGCACCTTTAGGCATTGATTCAATTCCTTCAATATAATTTCACATAGTTTAGTCTCATGCTCCTGCATGCAATAGCAATCAAAGTGTCACTTTCTCCTTATTCAGATAAATGGAGCTCAAACCTTTTACCTAAAGGAAAAAAAAAAAGGTAAATACTAATGTTGAAGGCAACCGAATATATTGCGTCCCCCAAAGCCAATATTATACGGCCAGACAACTCCTTGAAGTACCACTTGTTTCCACCTTGAGCAGTCCCTTTCTCTACCGCCAGTTTAGCAGAACGCAACAGGGATGAAATTGCTTAACCACCATAGATTAAAACAATATCTCATAAGGAATTCAAGAAGTTAAAGAAACATAAAGAAAACCATATGAAATCATGAGATTTTTCACCATTAGCAGAATACATGAGGTGCTTCATGGCTATAATAGGCTAAATTAAGACATGGCATCAGGAATAGGAAAGAAAACAAAGAAAACCAGATGAAATCATGAGAAAACTCACCAAAAATAGCATTTTCCCTAACATCGTCGTGGATGTAGAATTTCAGAAGTGGATCTAAGACTGAAGCAGCCTGTTTCATGCATTCAGCCATAGGGATCATTATTGATTCTTAAATTACTCAACAGCACATGAGAAATGAGAAAGTGATTATTCAAGTCAACCTGGGAAATCCATGGGTAGAAATCTTCCTCCAGTAAGGCAGAAATGATGTCAAGGAGATGACAGGCTATAGATTTCTCCTCTAGTCGGATATTATCTTTGATGCACGTGCTTGTTTCCTCAAACTTGACTATAATGTCCCTGCAAGATGTGAAACTTGAGCAAGATCCTTTGTACTCTACCCGCAGTCTTCGTACTCAGCAAAGCAAAAGAAAGAATATACACTAATAAAATCATATACAGTAAGGTAGGAACTTAACGCTCCTACAGATTCCGAGACTACACATCTGAAGAAGAATTAATAACAGGAACTAGCAAAATAAATAGACAATGAGTTTGATAGATACCAAATCAATATAGATCCGTGGGTTAGATATTTATGATAGACTTACGGAGGTAGAGGAAAAAGTTATGCCACTTCAAGCTATAGATTTAAACATAGATATAAAGGTTCAACTTCACATGTCGAGTACTGAATGGAAACAGTTGAAGAAATGAGCAAAGGCCAGGAAACTGTTCAAATAAATCAAGATGAAACCAAACCAATAGGAAGAAGAAGACAGTATGCAAAAGTAACAAAATAGGCTCGAGAGTGAACGTTTATTATGATGGAAAAGAGAGCAAGAAATGATGGTATTGTAAGCAGATGCTTTAGGGGTTAGGAGCATAATATGACTACTATGATGGGGTACTTTTACAACTTATGGGATTCTTTTGAGAGTTCTACTACTTGATGCATGTTTGATCAATCCGAAAAATCATCTACTGATGAAAAAGACAGCTATGTAAGTCATCACCCAATGGACTCCATAGTTCAGTATTTCTTGATGGCATGTCAGCACAACATCACAATAGAGGCTCGGTTCTGGACTTTAAGGTTTAAAAGGTGCCACACAATAACAAAGTTTGGATGGTTGATTGAAGTGAAACAACTTCATGAATTATGCACAAAAGCTTCAAAAGGTTTAACAAAACAAAAACAGGCATATGCACAGCAGACCAAGTGATATGCAAGTAACAAACTAAACAAAGTGAGCTCAGAAAGGACCTTTAAGAAGAACTGAGAGGATCAAATGCAGATGAAATTTAGTCATTTTCCAGTATGTGTTTTAATATTAGTCGGTCACATCTTTATACAGATGTCAGGAAATCTCTTTGTTTGGTTACAACCTTTGTAAGAGACCTCTTTGAAGAGCTACAATTCTTCAAGAATAACTAGCTGGCACACCTTTTCATTTAACATAAAGGAAGTGCGAGGATGCACGGGAGAAAAATCTGTTATTAATTAAAGTGTTGTACAACCCTATTTATATACAGTGATTACATAATAATAGGTATCTACTTCCCGATGTGGGACACTGTACATGACTAACTACTTAACACTCCCCCTCAAGTCGGTGCATATAAATCATATGTACCGAGCTTGTTACAGATGTAACTAATATGAGAACCAGTAAGAGCCTTAGTGAAAATATCTGCTAGCTGATCATTCGACTTTACAAACTTTGTAACAATATCTCCTAAGAGTATCTTTTCTCTCACAAAGTGACAGTCGATCTCAATGTGCTTAGTCCTCTCATGGAACACCGGATTTGACGCAATATGAAGAGCAGCTTGATTATCACACCAGTTCCATCTTGTTGATTTCTCCGAACTTCAACTCCTTGAGCAACTGCTTGACCCAAACTAGCTCACACGTTGCCATAGCCATGGCCCGATATTCGGCTTTGGCGCTAGATCGAGCAACTACATTCTGTTTCTTGCTCTTCCAAGAGACCAAATTACCTCCTACTAGAACACAATATCCAGACGTAGAACGTCTATCAGAAGGTGATCCTGCCCAATCAGCATCTGTGTACCCAACAATCTGCTCGTGGCCTCGATCCTCGAATAGTAACCCTTTGCCTGGGACTGACTTTATATACCGAAGAATGCGAACAACTGCATCCCAGTGACTATCACAGGGAGAATCCATAAACTGACTTACAACACTCACCCGATAAGAAATGTCTGGTCTAGTCACTGTGAGGTAATTAAATTTGCCAACCAACCTCCTATATCTCGTAGGATCTCTAAGAGGCTCCCCTTGTCCAGGCAGAAGCTTAACATTCGGATCCATAGGAGTGTCAACAGGTCTGCAGCCCATCATTCCAGTCTCCTCAAGAATGTCTAAGGCATACTCCGCTGTGAAATAACAATACCTGAGCTAGACTGAGCGACCTCAATACCTAGAAAATACTTCAATCTGCTCATATCCTTAGTCTGGAAGTGCTGAAAGAGATGTTGTTTCAGATTAGTAATACCATCCTGATCATTGCCAGTAATAACAATATCATCAACATAAACCACCAAATAAATACGCGGATTAGGTCCTTAGGAGCAAAACGTCGATAAAACACAGAGTGATCAGCTTCACTACGAGTCATGCCGAACTCCTGAATAGCTGTGCTAAACTTACCAAACCAAGCTCGAATAGACTGTTTCAAACCATATAGTGACATGTGCAATCGGCATACAAGACCACTAGACTCCCCCTGAGCAACAAAACCAGGTGGTTGCTCCATATAAACTTCTTCCTCAAGATCACCGTAAAGAAAAGCATTCTTAATGTCTAACTGATAAAGAGGCCAATGACGTACAACAGGCATTGACAAAAAGAGACGAACAAATGCTACTTTAGCCACGGGAGAGAAAGTGTCACTATAATCAAGCCCAAAAATCTAAGTGTATCCTTTTGCAACAAGACGAGCCTTAAGCCAATCAACCTGGCCATCCGGGCCGAGGCTGACTTTGACCGCATATACCCAACGACAACCAACAGTAGACTTACCTAAAGGAAGAGGAACAAGCTCCCAAGTGCCACTCGCATGTAAAGCAGACATCTCCTCAATCATAGCCTGTCGCCATCCTGGATGAAATAGTGCGTCACCTGTAGACTTAGGGATAGAAACAGTGGACAAAGATGATATAAAAGCATAATGAGGTGATGACTGATGATGATAACTTAAACCGACATAATGGGGATTAGGATTAAGTGTGGATCGTACACCTTTGCGGAGTGCAATTGGTTGACTAAGAGGAGACAAGTCCACAGTAGGTTCAGAATCTGATGCAGGACGTGAAACACATGGGCCTGATGCTGGACGTGGACGACGATGATAAGTCAAGAGTGGTGGAGCTGCAGAAGGTTGAACGGGACTAAGTGGTGGAACTGGAGCTATAGGTAGTGGAGCTGCAACTGGAGCTGTAGGTGGTGGAGCTGGAGTTGTAGAGAAAGATGAATGGGAGATAGTGACTGAATCTCCAAAAGATGAAACCGGTAGCACCTCAAAAATATCTAAGTGATTACCTGGACTTGTGAAGTATGATTGGGTTTCAAAGAAGGTAACATCAGCGGACATAAGGTACCGCCGGAGGTCAGGAGAATAGCATCGATACCCCTTTTGCGTTCTCGAGTAACCCAAAAATACGCACTTAAGAGCACGAGGAGCTAACTTATCTTTTCCTGGAGTAAGGTTATGAACAAAACACGTGCTTCCAAAGACATGGAGTGGAAGAGAGAACAAAGGTAAGTGGGGAAACAGGACAGAATGGAACTTGATTCTGGATAGCTGAATATGGCATACAATTAATAAGATAGCAAGATGTAAGAACTGCATCTCCCCAAAAACGCAACGGAACATGAGATTGTATGAGTAGGGTATGAGCAATTTCAATAAGATGTCTATTCTTTCTTTCAGCTATCCCATTTTGTTGAGATGTGTACGGACAAGATGTTTGATGAATAATCCCATGAGAGCTCATAAACTGCTGAAATGGGGAAGACAAATACTCTAGGGCATTATCACTACGAAATGTGCCGATAGAAACCTAGGGGTGTTCGTCGGTCGGTACGGTACGGTATTTAGATATTTTGGTTCGGTATTTTCGGTATTCGATTTCTTAAAATGCAATACCAATACTGTACTTAATTAAATTCGGTATGGTTCGGTTTTTCTCCTTCCGGTTTCGGTTTATTCGGTTTGGTAACTTCGGTTTATTCGGTTTGAATACTAACTAGTGCATACAGTCATAGAATGTAATATTCTAAATTAAAGTACTCAAAAGTACAAAACTAAAAACATTTGTTGACAAAAATTTTGTCCAAAACTAGCAAATATCAACTTAGAGAGAGAAAACAGTACATAAAAGAATAAATTTGATCATTAGAAATGTCTTGTTACTTACTTAGAGTTAATTGATAAACTTAGAGAATAAAGGAAAGTAAGATTTTAGATTTTTATATTTATGTTATAACTAATAATATGTGTACTGTGTAATATAATATATATTTCGGTACGGTATCGGTATTTCGGTATTCCATTTTAAAATACCAAATACCATACCTAATACCAATATTTTTTAAAACTTAAACCAAATACCATACCGAATAACAAAATATCGAATACCAAATACCAAAATTTTCGATTTTGGTACGGTAATTCGGTATTTACCAAATTATGCACAGCCCTATAGAAACCCCAAATTGATTTTCAATTTGAGCGTGGAAGGTCTGGAAAATAGAAAACAACTCAGGCCGATTTTTCATCAAAAATATCCAAGTGCACCTAGAATAATCATCAATAAACTGACAAAGTAGCGGAATCCCAAGGTAGAACTTACCCGACTAGGATCCCAAACATCTAAATGGACTAAAGTGAAAGGTGACTCTGCTCGATTATCAAGAGCCGAGGGAAATGGCAGCGGGTATGCTTACCGAGCTGACATGACTCACACTCTAAAGTGGACAATTGAGATAATTTTCTAAAGTTTTGATAGGTGAGTAATCCGATGTCAGTCTCGGGAGAGGGAGCTGTAACACAATCCAGGCCAACACCTCCCAGATGGTAGAAACCAAAATATGATCAAGTCTCAATTTGGATATTCTATTTTAAATGAAGTATTTTGTGTATCATTTATTGAAAATCCAATGCTAGATACTACAGAACGATAGTCCATCATATGAATCCATAATTCGTGCGGTCTTGGAAAATGCAGCATACATATAGCACTCAGATTAACTTGAGTAATTCATTCTAAAAAATTAGCAAACTCAAGCAAGTATTCATGATGGCAACAACATTTCAGATAAATACAGTACCACTTTTCAATGGAATGAGAAAATAATATAGACTATTCTCCATGAGAAGACTATAATACCACAATGTCACTTTGGGTTTTGCTACTTCTACCATTGCATCCTGATCTTTGTGAACAGGAAAAATGAAAAAAAGAAAAAAATAGACAACGTGCAAATCCAACAAAAAGAAAAAAAGTGAACTTTACAAATACAGGAAACCTTACCTATCGTAATCTAATCCATATAATCCAGAGTATGAATGATCATAGATGGTTATATCAAGTTCAACTTGAGCAAGTTGAATCATAAAAGGGATGGCTACCCTCATGTAAGGAAGAAATTCTTTCCCCATGCATAAGAAAATTCTGGCTCCTGCCTAAAATGAAATCAAGAGAATCGAGAGAAGACAATCTAGAGAAAAAGTATGTGCTCGTTAAATCTAGATATCAATACCTACCAAGAATAGATAAATATTACTGCGATCGTCCACCTTCAGTTGTGATCCTAGTAATGACAGAAGTACTTCCATTACCTTGTGACAAAAACAACAAAAAGAAAAAGCTAAGATTTATATATTCAGAAATGACAGAACACAAATAAGTTCCTATATACCACACAACACCAAGACAAGAATCCCAAAGGAGGGAGAATGGAACAGATACTCCAGTCATTTTTTGTTGCGCCAACTATTGAAGGGTGTAGTATATTGTAGAATGTCAAAAAGAATTAATGACCTTACAGAATGTATGCATGTTTAAAGCATGTCAACGGTAGTATCAGAGAATACTCCATAATATTCAATAGGATATTGTAGAATGTTCTTCATCTAATCGTAAGAAATTCCTAACGCTGTTGGCATAGATAATAATTACACATGCATACCATATTTTACATAATTGTATATTCCAATATTTAGAGTCCCTTTTGCACATTATTAATTTTAGTCAAGTAACTCTGGCCTACAAACAGTGGCCTTGCGCTGTGCCTGCCAGGCCAAAATATTCCCTTCTGTCATAACTTTCCTAATCTTTGCCTCTTTCTTATGACCATTCGAGCGGCACAACTCTAGGCCTTTTGACAGGTTTGTCCGATTAATTATAACCTCCATTGCATAGCAGAGCACTCTGTCCTCCACAAGCAATGAGACACGTATTTTCCTATTGTTCTTTTACAATAATTTTTATCTAGAGAAAGCATATGACAAAATCCCAGGGGAGGTCCTATGCAGATGTTTGGAGGATAGAAGTGTTCCTGTAGCTTACACTATGGTGATTAAGGGCATGTATGATGGATCTAAAACCCGGGTGAAGACAATGGGAAGATACTCGGATCACTTCCCAGGTATGATGGTATTACACTAGGGATAAATCTTAGCCCGTTTTTGTTTGCCTTGGCGATGGACACACTGACGTGCCACGTTCAAGAAGAGGTGTTATGGTGCATGTTATTTGTAGAAAATGTAGTACTGATTGACGAGACGCGACGCGGTGTTAAGGCGACGCTGGAGGTTTAGAGACAGACCATGGAGTCTAAAGGTTTCAAGTTGAGCAAGACCAAGACCGAATACTTGGAGTGCAAATTCAGCAACGTGACCCATGAAGCGAACATGGAAATGAGGCTTGATACACAGTCATCCCAAGAGAGGAAGTTTCAAGTACCTTAAGATCTAAGAGAATGGGGAGATAGACGCAGTGTTAAGGCGAGGCTGGAGGTTTGGAGACAGATCCTGGAGTCTAAAGGTTTCAAGTTGAACAGGACCAAGACCAAATACTTGGAGTGCAAATTCAGTGACGTGACCCATGAAGCGAACATGAAAATGAGGCTTGATACACAAGTCATACCAAGAGAGGAAGTTTCAAGTACCTTGGGATCTAAGAAAATCGGGAGACAGACCAGGATATTGCACATCGTATTGGAGCGGGGTGGGTGAAATAGAGGCTCGCATCCCGCGTTTCGTGTGATAAGAATGTGCCACCAAAACTTAAAGGCAAGTTCTACAGAGTGGTGGTTAGACGGACTATGTTGTATGTGTTAGTCTTGTATTTTCTTACTCTTAGATTTCTATTATTAATTGTTATTCTTTCGCTTCAATTTCTTATTATGTTGTTATTACTGCTTGTTGCTACTGCTCTTATTATCAACTGTCCTTTGTGCCGAGGGTCTATCGGGAACAACCTCTCTACCTTCTCAAGGTAGGGGTAAGGTCCGCGTACACACTACCCTCCCATACCCCACTTGTGGGATTACACTGGGTATGTTGTTGTTATCGTCTTTTACAATAATCTTTACTCTCGACATATCAGTCATTTTGCAATTGACACCCCTAGAACCTCCCAAAAGTTCACCCACTTTTTAGAACTACTTAATGCCAAAAAGGATTGGCATTTCGACGATATTCACTACTAGATCTCCCCCATTTTAGCTACACCCCGTTCCCACTGTCCCTTCTGTCAAGAATTAAGGTCCCTCCTATCCACCTCTGTACCTCTTGACAAACCCTTGAGTCTTATGATTCAGAGGATTGGCGTTTCGGCAATATTCACAGCATCTTGGGATGGCTCTTCATAAGACGTTCGGGCTGAGCAGTGGTGCTGAGATTGCAATATAGACTTTGGAATCTAAGGTGGAGCCTTTTTACCATTCTCTCACCTGATGCTCAGACAGGTTCCTCCATCGTTACAACTCAAACAACATAGAACTTTAAGTTCCTACAGAGAAATCATTATCTGTACATGTCGTCCGTAAGTTCATCAGAGAATCGAAGGTTTACCTCTTGTTGAGTCTCTGGGAGTTCCAGAGAGGAGACATTCTTTTTCTAAAACTGGCATATAACATTATCTTCCCAATAATTTATTATTTAGAGCTTTGAAGGTTCTCCTCTTCTAATTAGCTAAATCTCTAATTATATGGATTAATTAAAACATGTTATATTCATTATAACCAAATTTTTAAGAGGAATTTAATGACAGATGTTGACGGGTGAGCAAGATAAGTAATCCAATGCGTAAAACGTGCACACCATGTCTTTGGGGCATAAGGGACTCTAATTGTACAAGTAGTAAAGCATGAATAAGATAAATGCATCAGCTACCGATGTTGATCCCATAAAACTAAAAATCCCATAACCACTCCGCAATGTTATGAAACTGCCTCTCCTCATGACTCGAGTCCCATATTTGTGCTTTAAACATTGATGTCATTCATATGTGACTAGACTAGAAGTATTGGTTACTGGACAAAGTTTGTAGAAGACCTGTTTCGCGTCATCTCTGAATTTCTCTTTGCCAACAGCGAACCCAAGATAGCTTATGGAGTACATTGCTCTGGCCCGACCTAATACATTAGAGTTTCTGTTTGCCATGGCGGTTTTTAAGTACTGCATAACAGTGTCATAGTTTATTCTGCAGTATTCCTGTTGAAGTATAATATGTTACATCCTTATCCTTAATACAAATAGAAACAGGATTAAGTAAAAAAAAAATATCCTTAATATAATCTAGGTAATACCTTAGACAATTTAGCTAAACCGGTAAACACCATTGATGCTGCATCTTGGACCATTTGTTTGTTATTCTGAATTTCAAATAGCAGAAATCAAGAAAATACAACATCAGTCTATTGCACTTGTCAGCATAAGATATTTTTATAATATGGTGGGCTCTATATTTGCACACCTGTTGAAATATAGACAGATTGTTAATCATTCCATCGAAGAAAGGTATCAAAGTTTCTGGCTTAGAGGATGTATAGAACCTGTAGAAAGCAACCGAGGCTTGTACCTTCCAAGAGAAAGTGAATAGAGCATTAAGACGCGTTTGAACCAAATCTTTCAGCTATGACATTTTCAAACTCTAATTAATACTAATCTTGGCATTTTCACACGTGTTGTTGATTAAGAGAAAAGATAATTACTTCGTCACTAGTCTCTTATATCAAAGTTGTTCCACTTTCTTTTAGCCAACAGCAAGATAGCCCTCAAGGTAAGCAAGATAAATTAATAAAATCAAATTTTCCAGCAGCACCCTACTAAGCCTATAAGTTAGGTAACTAACAAGTATTAGTTTGTGCAAGATTCTGGAGGGCAAGTTTCAGAAACATTAAACGCTTGTGATACTAGAACTCATGCCCTATCGAGCATGTTATCCCATTTTGAAATTGGTTTATTCTGCAGCAGCATTTCTCTCACGTTGCAGAAAAACACAAATGACCACGGACCATATATCAAGAACAAGTACAGTGCAGATACATATAGCCAAAAGATTTGTCAAAGTATCCAGAAAATTACATCAAGACCACAAGATCTAAAGCATAACGCTTTAGGACGAGTGATCTGGTATAGAGCCAAATCTCGTACATACAATTAAAGCAAGGGCGTAGTTACCTTTAGTGAGGGAGTTCAATTGAATCCCCTTTGTTGGAAAATATTTGTGTGAAAAAGATGAAAACAAACTTTTGTATAAATATAAATTGTTGAATCCCCTTGACAGAATTAAACCTTAGTTTTGAAATTTTAACATTTTTCTATATCCCCTTGCCACTGCACTAAAGATGTTATTTAAATTATGCCTTAAGCCCATGATTCTCGTCAGTCAAACATACTAGAGTAACAAAGTAAATTAATCAATTATTTTCACTGGTGGATAACGACAAAATCTCAAAAATCAAACAGGGAGTAAACCTATACAAAGTTAGAGATGTTCAACTGTATGATATATGTAATGCCATTGTAAAAGTGCACTAGCTAGAATATTTGCCGATTGTTCCCTGTATGAATGATAATTGAAATTGCATTTGGGAAATTGCAGCATCAGTAAAGGGTTCATATCAGCATAGGACAAAACCTGTATTATTGGATTTTGAAAATCAGCCATAGCTGCAGCTAATGCAGGTAATACTTCATCATGGAATTGTTCTTGCAACTGTGGACAGAAGAAGGTCGAAAACAAGGCAATTGCCCTGATAGCGGCCCATCTTACTCGAGGGTGAGGATCTTGGAAACATTTCAGAACCATGTTCAGGAAATAATTCAGAACCAGTTCCTCCATACTCGTAAGCATCACCTGTAATAGCAAAAAGGACACGGGTTCAAACTTCAACCTAGCTAACCACCAAGGGGGGGGGGGGGGGGGGGTTAGAGAGAGAGAGAGAGAGAAGACCAGAAAGATAACCCCGGCCAATAGAACATATTGCAAGGCATTTGGATTGAGAATAGGGGCATGTGGGGCAAAGTATCTTTGTATACAAATTTTAGTAGCTGGTTCGCCAGCAAAAGCACCTCTTAAATGCTACCATTCCATTCCAGAGTTTAGGTGACGAAGGACTTAGAAAATTTCAGTGTAAATTAGATTAAGTTTCTTAATTCTTTTGATATAAAGTTATATTCTTAGAAATTAGACAAAATTTTCTGTAAAATAATATCTTCCAATTAAAAATATTTATAAATCATAGCCTGAGGGAAACAAAATAAAAAATATAGACTCCTAAAGACTACAGAGGACATGTCAAAATAGTATGCATAAAGATCAAACTAACGCCATAGGAACAAATAAACAACTAAGAATGGAGTAATATAGATTCTATCATTTGTACCTTCGGGCAACATTCAGAAATAACAGCAAGTGCAAGAAGTGCTGCATGGCGTTTCTCCCAGTCAGGGGCAGCCAAGTAAGCAGAGAGCTGCTCTTTAGCAACAGGAGCAATAGTCTTAGCACCTAATGCACGAGACAAGCGATCGAAATAGCAGATCCCAACCATAATGTTACCATATTCCCTAAATGCAACCTTGTGGATATTGTTCCAAGGTGATTCGTCCTCAACATCTTGTAACAACTTCAATAACATAGCAAAACAGTTGCTAGTAAATAATGGTAATTTCTTCATCATGCCGGGAGCTTCCTTTTTCGCCTCAACTAAAGTTATCAGGAACTTAATCGCCGAGTGCCTCGTCTCCTTTTCCAAACTCTCATTCTCTGCTATCTCGAACATGGTAGCCACCACTTCTACTAGTTGCATCCTTAAGAACCTAGGTTCATTCTCAGCAAACTCAACAAAATGTTCCAGCGCTTCCCTGGCAGTAACCTCCTCACCTTTTCTCAATGCTTCTGTCAAGGTCCCCAACAAAGCTGGCAACAAACCCTGATACCAGTCTTTATCGTTTGAACTCGGGAGGCACTGAATGATGTCGATCGCTGCCCTCAGTGCCGCCATCCTCAATCTCATATCACTGCAACCATTCAGTGCACCTAGTAACATATCCTTGATCCAAGGGGCTGATGATAAATCCTCTCCTTGTTTGGCGCACTGGGCAACTAATGACAAAGTAGGCTCTATTACCTTGATATAACTGGACTTGTCATAATATTGGTTGAACAAGCTACATACTTCAGACTCCTTGTTATCTTGGAGGCTTACACAAAGCGTAATGTAAAGGGTCTGGATAATGGATTTTGATTCTTCAATCTTGATACGGTTTAGAAGAATACATTGCACACTGGACCGAGTCGATAGACTTAGATTGCGCCAACCATATCCATCATCCCCGAAAAATAAATTTTGGAGGACGATAGCACACTTAGCACGTGAATCATCAGTGATATGGGGAGAGTCAAGAAGGTTAGCAAGCTTAACAGCAAGCAAGTTCGAATTCTCCTGCTTGATCATGTCCAACATTGACTCAGCCTCAGAGGAGCTCGACATGAGATCCGAGATAAAGGTTTCAAAAGGAACACTAGAGTCAGGCCCAAGAATCGCCTCCATCTGGTCCTTCTGGAACTGAGTCAACTCGCTAATATTCATTACTGTACTGAGAGAGTGGACTATGGAGCTTGTGAGAATGGCGTTTCAGTGACATTAACAGCAGACAAAACTGAATCGTACACAAAATCAGATGAGGCTCCTTTCCAGAGGAGGATCTCTCCAGTTCCTCCAGTTGGTCATTGACTATTGTTAACACTAGCTTTTAACAAGGGTTAATAAACTAGGTGCTATGAGAGAGAGACATTAATTCCTGATTATCTAAATTCACTCTAAAAAACAAAAATAACAAACTAGAAGCATGAATCTCTTACATATATATAAAGAAACAAAGGACAATTTCGTAAAAAGAAAGAGAATGATCTCAGATAGAAGGTTTCAATAATGAAGAGAAAAAGTAAGAAGCAAATCAAAAAATAGTGAATTTCATCAGAAACCCAAAGTTTGCATTCACCATTTTTGTTTTCTTCTTCCCAATGCCAAGTTCGGTGTGGAATTTTCAAGTTATATTACTACAATTCTTGATTTTCCATTTTGTTATTCATACATTTGCTATGTAATGAAATGAAAAGCCCTTACAGCTGTGGGAGAAATCCCAAGTTGAGAATTTTAATATTTCTCTTTGACTTTGGGCCTTTCTAATTTGGAGCCAAGAAAACAAAAAGGCAGAGCTTCAAAATAGTTGACTCTTGGTGCATTCACCTGGCATCTGGCAGCCGAAAGAACAAGTGAAGGATTTTGAGAGGTGAAAGAGAGAAGCTAAAAATAATTTTTGAAAATTAAAGTTATACTTGCACATCCATTATATTTGAAAAAGGAAAATTTCATCCAAAAATTATCCTAAACCAGTTTGGAAACTTAAAATTTTTGAAATTCTTTTCCAAAATATGATTATATTTCATAAACAAATACTCTCTCCGTTTCAAATTAATTGAGTAGTTTGACTCGGCACGGAGTTGAAGTAAAAAAAGAAAGACTTTTGAAATTTGTGGTATGAAAAGCTTAAGGGGTAAAGCTTTGTGGGGCCATGAATTTTGTGTGTTTATAAAAGCTTCTTATTAAGGTTAAAATGAGTAATTTAAACTTGAATTATTTCCAAATTTACAAATGTGTCATTTATTTTGAGAAAGACTAAAAAGGAGAGTACATGAAATGGAGGGAGTAGTAATATTTTTGAAAAAAAAAATTAAAAACTGATATTCTTTTAAGAGCAGAAGCAGTTTTTCTATTTTTGGACAGAAAATATAAATTGTAACTTTTTTCAATAAGCAGAAACAGAAAAATTAAATTATTCCGTGAAAGACAAAATTTCAACATGCAATTGCTCAAATTATTGGGCAAAGGTTCAATAAAAGTATGACTAATTGTCGCGTGTGAACAAACGTAGTTATGGATATAGTACTATTAAATTACTTCTAAGTAATGACCGAACAATAATTCAGCAATAAAGAATATCTAAAGCTGTTGGTTTTGTTTGCCTTCTACTAATAATTGTTTATTTTAATATCCAATTCCTTATTGACTTTTTTTTAGCAATAAGGATAATATATATTAATAATTAGTCATCAAGTCTAGACATATTACAAACCAAAATGTAATTGATGGCACCTACATTTGAACTATTGCCTTCTATGGCATTATCGTTACCTAGAGCAACCAACCTAGTGCATATATAAGGGAAAATATAGTTTACACAAGAAAAACCCTCCAGGTCATGTTGATATGCTGGACTGCATTAGTGCTTTCCTAGTCAAAATGCGTGCCACTTCATTTCCCTGCCTGAAACTATGCTTGAGAGTTACTTGTCCCTTCTGTCTTGCCTGGTGCAACAACCACCTGCAATCATTAATTAAGTTAGTGTGAGTAGGATGATCATTTTCTAGTATATTTATCACCTCTGATGCATCTGTCTCTATTTCCACTGAAAACAGGTTGTGATCTAATATTACTTGTAGACCTTGCTGGAGGGCTTGGAGCTCCACCCGAGTAGCCGATAGAGTGGGCATCTTTTTGTTGAATGCCATTATCCAAGAGCCTGCACTGTTTCTTATTATGCCACCAACTCCTCCTTGACATTTTATTATTGTTGAATGTTCCATCTATTGAACCAACCTTTGGTTGCTTATGCCATATTATTTTAATAGCTTTGTTGGTGATGTTTGTCATACCTTTTTCGGTCATAAAACTTGTATTCTAATGCTTGATTAATAATAGTGGACCATTCTAGCTAGTTGGAAACGGTATTGTTATGGTTGTTGTGACTCCTATTTTCCATATAAGTCATAATGCAAAAGGAAAGATATCTCCCCACCGAAGATATTTATGTGTGAAACTAGAGTTAGTCTTTCTAATATAATCAATCCAGTGGTTATTGGTGTTTAGAGGGTTATAGCTAATCCCATAGGTGCACCATAAATGGTTAATCATGTTGCATCCCAAAAAATATGATGTATTATTTCTTCTCCTTGTTTGCATGTTGGACAAAGTGGGTCAATGTTAATACCTATTCATGCTAGGTATGATCTACTTGAAATTCTATTATGGTAACATTTCCAAATAAATTTTTTATTAGGGTAGTGTAATTTCAAATCCAACTGAAATCCTTTCGACTCTTCTCCTCGTTATCGATGATTTGGTTGCAAGAATTTGTTGATAGTAGGTCATTGGAAGTGAGGCTCCAGATATTATTAATACATGTATTAATACTTCTCCTCATTTTTTCTTAGGGGGCCTTTAATAGCCTTTCTAAGATTCATCACATTTGATATCCAGTTAGATTCTCAAACATTTAAAGTGATTTTGTTGTTTATATCCCATCTGGTACCTATGTTGCAATAGTACCAGCCTTTTAAGATGTTTTTCCAGATAAACGAGTTTATGGATTTTCTCCCAGCACTCGCATATTTACTGGATAAAATCGTAGCCCATAGGGAGTTCGTATTATTAAGCATTCTCCAGGCTAGGCTAGTTAGTAGTGCCATGTTTTTGCATTTTGCTTTTCTAATTCCTCCCCATGCACTTATCTTGTGTAATATAATTCCAATTAAAAAGATGTAATTTTCTTTTTTCTGGGGACGAGTTCCATAAGAAGTCTCGTTGGATTTTATCTATCTCATTATTGACTTTATTTCCATTCAAAATATTAAAAGATATATAGTTCACAATGTATTTTTGAGAAAAAAAAGCATACTAAAATTTGCATCTTCAACGAAACATGCATGGCATTAAATATCACTCGATCGAATAGTATTTAGGTATTTTATGCCAAAAGGGAGAGGGAAAACCCCTATATTGAAATCCAATATACGTAAAGGTGAAGATAATATAGTTTTCATTGTCGATTTAGTTTGATAAACACAAAACTAAACTCCAATGCTTAAATACCAATTTTAGCAAAAATGACGTTTTGAATCACCTATATTATTAGTTTTCGACTTTACGTATGGAAAGGGAAAACAGTGAGTAACAATCTTTGTATAACTTGGGATGATTAATTATGTTTTGCCCTTAAAACAATAGGTGTACTAATATAAACATTAACACACGTATTAAATTAGGAAAATTACGCGACACATCAGACATTTATACTGTATTTACTTTTCGTAGCTATACTTTCAGCAAATTTACCATTTATAGTTATATTTGAATCTTATAGCAAATATATGAAATAAGAGATTAATTATTTTGAACTGAAACAAGTAAGCAACAAGCTCTCGCAACTCAATTGGTTAGAGTGCCTGTTTAGTTAACAAAGGTATTGAGTTTGACTCTCAACAAGAACATTACATTTGTCTGTATTTCCCCTTAGTTCTATTCATTGCGCGAACAGTATACAGTCGATACAAGTTGTATCTATTGTATAGACCCTTGTATGCTACAGTTGATACATATTGTATTTATTGCACGAATGAATACAATTGCATGAATAAATGCAGTTGATACACATTGTATTCGTTGCGAGAACGAATACAGTCGACACAAGATGTATTCGTTGCACGTTTGAATATAAGTGATGCAAGTTAGTTATAATATATTGAATAGTAGCTGATCACGCCCAACTCTAGTCCTAAAAAGGATAAGCGATCGCTGCAAATATAATCCGGTTTACAAGTCCGGAGTCGAATCCCACAGAGAACTAAGGCTTAGCTATAGTTGTTCAATATCGCTAAGAAATACAAGCCCAAACAATTTCCTAATTATAAAAGATTATAATGTTTATTTTTTTATCCAATTAACTAACAAATACTAGAAAGCAATAAAACTATCAATTAACAAGGATAAGGGTTGGAGTCGAGATTAAGGAGGTCTAGAGTTATGATTTTCCCAATTGTCGGAATCCTTCCCGCTACGTTTTCTATAAATTCGCCTAAGTATTCTCTACCGATCATGAGCACTCTTATTACCGTAAATCTCTCCCGAGTAATTACGACAATTTACTAGACGCACTCTCCCGAGCTACGCTAGCTGGCTTTTAATACAGCTCACTTCAGATCGCACCCAAGGCTTCGTTATCCCTAATCCCGCCTTTAAACCCTCGGTTATTAATCCCTCATATACTTTGGGAGTGGTGTTGTTCAATAATTACCTAAATATGCACTCTCTCCCGAGTTATGCATACTAAATAGGCACAGCTAATTGAGAGCTCTTCAACCAACCACAATATAAATGTAGTTGAACAAATAGAGAAAAGCTATGGCTCAATTATATAAAAACATAACAAGAATTTATCCTACAAAATATTCTATCAAAATTCTAGATAACAAATTAGCTATTCATAATAGTATGTAAAACTACAATACTAAAAGTCATAACCAACAATGAAAAATAGGAAGAGGAAGGAAAAACTCGTAGAAGAATTCTCCGCCTTGCTCCCAATGTGTTCTTGCCTCCTTAGGTCGAATCTATGTCCAAAATATGTCCCCTCCTTGTTCTTGGCCGGCCTCCTTTGTTTAATATAGGGTTTAGGACTTAAAATCCCATATTTTGCACTTTAGTCCCTGAAATTTTTGCTTCCTGCCGCGGTCCCACCGCGGTCGCGGTCAAACCGCGGCCAAACATACTCTCTGATTCTTCAGTTGTCCGCGAGTACACTCTGCCGCGGTTCCACCGTAATCGCGGTATTTCACCCTCTTCCGTTTGGAATTTGGAAAAACATAAAACATGAAAGTTGTAGCCCTTTGAGTTATCTTTCCAACCATATATTGTGGAGCCCAAATGGAGTTCTGAGCAAAAAGTTATGTCTATTTTACTAGATAGTGCGCAATATGCCTCCTCGAGTCTTCGTTCGTACTTAATTATCAAATTTGACCCCCAAACATGATCCCGGCTTAATTCCTTGAACTTTTACTCAAACTTTAAAGCTCCAAATCACTTAAATGCATTCCATAACATCTATATAGCTCGAAATCACACCTACAAGGCATAAAACACACAATTAGTGCAAAACACTAGCGATTAAAGCTCAAACTCAATTAAAGTGCAGTAAACTCGAGTGTAATAAGCGACTAAAATATGCAATTATAGCCTATCATCAGTAGCTACGAATGGTAATTAGGCAAATTATAATTACTTGGCTCTAACTTATAGTGGTTTAGGAAAATTTCTCAATTAAATTATGGGTAAAAATATACCACTTAAAATCCTGTAGTAACTTATTTGGATAAAACTTGAGCTTTTCTTAAAATAAATACTATGCATACATTGTTCCTTGGTATCTTGCAAATTAATGTCCATTTCTTTCTCATATTAATTAACCCGATCATTCATTCATACAATAAAAATGCATCCATCTAAAACAAGCCTGGAAGAAGAAGATAGAAATTAAACAAACAAAATTTAACATAATCATAACTGAAACAAATGATATTAAATGAAAACAAATTCGGCATAATAGAAATTGAGAAAAAGTCGAAGCTTTAGGTTACTATTCTATAATCTATCGACCAACTTATTAAGGTAAAAAAAGAAAAAACAACACCTCTTCTAAATTCAGTAACTAATTTATTCTCATACTCTGACTAACTCATCCATGGCTGCATTCATCGGATTAAATTTTCTTCAATCTACCACGCACATTTGACAAACAGTATGAAAATCTTCATTCAAGAAAGTACACCTGTCACATGCCCACATACCTGAATCATCAACAGCAATATTACTCATTTGTAATTCCCTTTTTCTCTTGTATTCTTCTGGATTCACATCAATGAGTCCATTTTCTAAGGCCGTAACCAACTTGTCAAAGTAATTTCCAGTAACTTTAGTCAGACCAATGAGTTTCGAACGAAAAAGTTCATAATTCTTATAAGACCCTTGCTCAGTATAATCCAATTTCTTAGTAGATCTAAGATGATCTAATAATTCTTGCTCTACACAATGATGAAGTCGCTCTAGACCTGCCCCTGCCTCCCTTTGCAAATACTCGAAAAATTGTGTTTTCGCCTTATCCTCTTCAGGTAAATAAAATCCATAAGCATAAGACCATTTCAAGACTCTTCTACATTCAACAATTTGTTGCCAAGCTTGTATAATGAATTCCAATTGAGTCTCAGGTAAAGAGTGTAATTCACTTAGCTTTTTCACTCCTTCATTTTTCATCTCATTTAAATCCTTTAAAGCTTGTTGTTTTGACTTCTCATTTGACACCCATCTCTCATAGTAATGTATGTACCTTAGAATATTTTTCTTGGCTTCTTTTACCTCTTTGTTTTCCTTAAAACCATTACATCCACCAATACAAGAGCCCCATTTTGTCAAACAAAGCCAACAAAAGTCGTAGTTACACACACAAGTCATATGCATACATCCTTTATTTTTCTGAATGGATTTATTACACTGAGGACATTTCTTAGTGAAAGTCAAAATCCATTTCATATTCACAGCTTCTTCAAAATTCCTCGTTTTCCATTTTTCTATAGTGTCACATTCAATCGGTCGATGAATTTCGTCCAAGCAATTCCAACAAAAACCATTAGAACAATCACAAATCACATCATAATTTTCACTTCCAATTTCAAATTCCACTGCATATTCACATCCAGGAGCAGGACACCACTTAATCTTCCTATTTTCTTCAACATAAGATCTAAACATATAATCATAATACTTCAATTTATCTTTCTCACATACTAACTTAACAATCATACTTTCACCTACCATCATATTACAAGATGGATCAGGACAACGTAAAACAAGACATTTAGGACCATCATTAATTGACGTACTAATGTAACATTCCCAACATCCTTTACAAAAAGGATGTTGTTTACAAGCAGCAAAAGCAATATTATCAACAGTATATTCATCAAAACAGATCCCGCAATTGACATTATCAGAATCCAAACACTTAGTTTCTTCTTTCTCCAATATTAACATACCTATAGCCTTACTAACCTCGAGTTTATTAGCGAACCATTCTTCGTTAGCTTTAGTCATGTTCCAATTATAATGGAGAAGAAGAGCCAAAGCAACGTCTCTTTTAACCGAAAGAATCGTTATAGTTTTCGATATATCATCGTTGATGAGTTGATGAATGTCAGTATCCTTCAATATTGTGTAATCTTTCTCATTATCTGAGTTGATAATTGGTTCATCACTGAAAAAATCTTCCTCCTCCTGCTCCGGCTCAGAATCCATATCATAAATATCATGATCGGAATCCATTAGTAAAATTTTGATAATGCTGAAACTAGAAAGACAGTACTAATAAACCCTAGAGAAGTTGTAGGGCTTTTTGGAGGAAAAGAAGGCTTGTAGGGTACGTATATGTTTATGCTTTAATAAGGTAATTTAATTTAAGAGATAAATATGTGCTTGAAGCCCAATAAGAGACAACCTAAACCAGAAAATATATACTAGTACTATATTACAAAGGCCACTATTTATGTTTTATTCCCTTTTTTAAAACCTTTGCAAAACCTAAACCATAAAAATACGGCATGTCCGTTTTTTATGCCAACACTGTCTGTATTTGTCCACTTTATTATAAAAACTTTGCAAATTATAACCTCCTCTTTATTATGTGGTCTGACACATATAGTAATGTGAGAGGATATCTAACAATGACCTGATATATGTATCTTAACATGTAATCAAAGGTTTCACCATCTCAAAACGAGGTTTAACTTTGGCATGCCTCCTTGTTAGGGAGCACTCTCCCTGAATGGGGTCCTACGCGGTGCGAATTCGATAATATTCAGACTCCAATGCGGGATACCGAGTGGGAAATTAAAAAAAAAAAAACTTTTGATGATTAACAAACGAAATGTGAGCTTGTGTGAATAGGATTCTAGACTGCATTGAAGAAGCTCTTGATTATCATCTGTCTTTAAAAATGTTATTATCATCTGGATAGGAAAGAGGTACCATTTTTTTGATATTATCGTAAGAAGGAATTTTATTTCTTGATCAATTTCCATCCAAAAACGATATTTTGAAAAGTATTGCCATATCCCACAAATAATTATTGACAACAGTAAATAATTATTTTATTGTAAATAAAAAAGTAAATAATCCTTCTGGGTCACAAATCTGTCTATTGTATTATTAAATGGAACTTGTTAGTAAATTGTATTCGAAAAATAATTCTGGAGAAAGGAAATAAAATAACGTATAAATAAAAATGTAGAAGAAACATAATTTAATCCGAGCCTACTGAATTAACAGTGTTTCCTTAAGGAACTTAATCCCCTCTTAGTATCCCGAAGTTGTGGATTATTTCCTCCCAGGATAGAACGAATTACACACTGGTGTAGCGGTACTTGAAACCCCAGCGTTTCAGCGAATACAATGATTGGTAGCAAATCACACTTACTGTTGCTTTCTTTGTAGTTAAAACAATGCAGAAGAAAGGAGGAGAATTCAGAATTTTGTATGAAAAATCTGAGAGAATGCACTGTTATTTATAGCCAACATGTTGAGTTCAAATGAAGAGGTGCAATTCTTCAGAGGTCAGTTATGACTGTTCACGTAAAACGACCATAACGTAAATGGCCATTTACACAAATTAAAACGGGAATACAAACGCAGAGGAAACTTAATTTTTCGTTGCAAAAAACGGATAATTTGGATTCAATATTAATTTTCCGTTACAAAAACGGATATTTAATAATATTACGTTAGTATTTACTATTAACAAATAAATTTGGTCCAAAAAATTAATCAATCAATCATTTGACCGAAGCCGAAGCCGAGCGACGATGACGGCGCAAAGCTTGCCTTCTTCTTAACTCTTTAAAAGCTAGAAGAAGAGCAATTATATGTATACCCGTCAAAAGTCTTGTCCTCCTCCAATATGGGACATGACCCTTTGTCAATTAGGAAACTCAAATATTTTATTTTCTCTCCATTTCCTATTCACCCTCTTTTAAGCTAAAATAAGCTTAAAAAACCCAACAAATGGCGTCTTCTCTTATGGTTTTCTTTCAGTTTCAGTAGTATCTAGTTTGGTAGTTTACTCTGTTTGGTCACGATTTTGCTGTGTTCGGTAAGTTCACTCTGTTTGGTCATGACTTTGCACTATGATATTGTTGATATTAAATCTTGACCTAGATATTGTTAACATAAAAAACTACTACTAACTTTTAGTACTACTATATTATGAGAATTTGAATATATTAAAATGATTGACGTCAATTTATGAGTTTTTTTGTCACTAGAAAAATCATGCAATTTAACCAACTCTCAAACAATCCTAAGTTGTTGGTATAATAAACAGAGAGCTATACTGCTGAGTTCAAACATCGCTTACCATTCAAACTAATATCATTAAATCGTTCTTGGTACAAGAAACAATGAGCTTTAAATTAGAAATACAAGCTTGACCAAAAAGTAAAAAGTCAGTCCGATTTCGCGTTCACGCACGATTTGATGAAGGGTCGCATCCAAAAGGGTGTGATATAGACAGTTTACCCTAATGCAAGCATTAGTACTAGATGCTTTCATGACTCGAACGTTTGACTTATAGGTCACACGGAAACAACTTTACCGTTACTCCAAGGCTCCCTTCAAGTTTGACCAAAAAGTATGCTTGAGATATGAAACAACCCAAGCTTTAGATTACTGAACTGAATACATATGAAATTTAATGAAAATAAATTGTGCATGAAAACATGGAGACAAACCAAACTTTAGACTACTAATACACAATCTCTCACTTAACTTTTTAAGCTTAACTAAGAAAACAAAAATACTTCTTCTAAGTTCAGTATCTAATATTCTTAAACTCTACACAACTGTTTGGATTTAATTTGCTTAATTTAAGAAAGTGCATCTCTCACTTACCCTTTTTCCTCTTGGATTCTTTTGAGTTTTTCACATCTTTGAGCCCATTGCCTAAGGCAGTAACCAAGTTCTCAAAGTAATTTCCAGTAACATTATAACATTATGCATCTACAGCTACAAATTCTTAGCTATGAATATAAAAATTGTGGCTATTAAAAAATTAGAGTTTTGTGGCTATTCACAAATTGGTGAAATTTCTTAGCTACAAAAATTAAATTGACAAAGCTAATACCTCATTTTTGCTATAGTTAATTTATGTCGTGGCAATAACTGCCTAAATAGCAACAAATTTATTGCTACACTCAAATTTTGTAGCTAATTAGTAGTTTTTGCCACGTGTTTGAACTATTGTAACAATAATAACCATTTAGCCACGGCAAATTATGTCAAATAAAATATCGAACATCTTTGCTTCAAGTTATAAAAAGCATGGCAATAGTGGGGTCAATAGCTACGATGGAATATCATGGCAAAATGATATAGCCACAAATTTATATAGCTACAATAAGTATTGTAGCTAATTCTAGTTTTTTGCTATGCATTTGCCATCACTGTAGCTATTATAATATTCTAGCCACAACATATTTGTTTGCACATAATTTTATAGCTAAAAGAATAGTCTTGCTTTAATTTTCAAAATCCGTAGCAACTGTTGGGACATAATAGCTATATTTATATGTCATAGTAGCTACATGTATTACAACATTCGTGTTGAAACCGTGATGTGCTGAAATTATATACAACATGGAATCTACATGGTTCAAAGATGCTGAAAACAATTCATACGCAATTACAAAGGTGGTTTACTGTGGGAGTAAACAATGCCACCATTGAAGAATTAATATCAACAAATATAGTTATTCATGCGTGCTATACATATTTTAATCTTAAACGAGTAATCTTTTCGTTGTGTTTCTACCAACCACTACCCTAAAATCTGGAAAGTAGAAATGTCTCCTCTTGGTTAAAATTGCTGATTTTCGAATTCAGACACTGATTGAAATCATACCAGAAAAGGAACTAGAGTTAACAGAAGCAATCCCATCACAATCTCATAACATTCATCCCATATATTCCCTTATGAATCCCATTATAAGGCAGAACATGAGTTTGAAATTCGTACTAAATTTATGTTGTCCATGCCTGAATTTTCATTAAACAAAGAAGCATAAAAATTAACACACTTTAATTGGAAGGACAAGCAACAAAGCTCAGGCTATTAACGGCATTGCCATGAGCAACGGCTAAAGCTCACGTTTTGAAATTCTCACCTGATCAAATAAGAAAAAGTATTAACATTAATTGAGTACAACCAAATATGCATCTAAAACTTCTAAATATTTACAGTAAAAAATCTTCATCATCAGTTTCAGGTTCTGATTCGATGTCTTCAATAATATCATCAGCTAAGGTAACATCAGTACTAATAACATCGAGATTATTTCTTCTGCAATTCATAAAGTCTTCATCTTCCTCAAATGTACATGAGAAATGTTGAGCATCTTGTTGAAAAGTTTCTTCACTGACAGCACCATCAGTAAAATAAGTAGAATGACCATTCAAGACAATGGACCAATTAGGACGAATATTATCCTTGACATAAAAAACTTGTTCTACTTGAGATGCAAGTACAAATGGTTCATTTGTTGCTAGCTTTCGATTAGTATTAACACTAACAACGCCGTGTTTATCTATCTTCACTCCTTTCCCAATGTGATCAACATCCAAACAATCACATTTAAATAAAATAATCTGTTTACCTTCGAGGTATTGAAGTTCTACTATTTCAGTCAGAACACCATAATAATCTATATTTTGACCATTCATTAATCCTCGTACTAAAACACCACTACGTTGCTTCACTCTGTTTCCTTCGAGTTGTTTAGTATGAAACCTAAAACCATTTATTTCATACTCTTTGAATCTTTGGATAACCATCAAAAGGACCTCTAGCCAAAGAATACAACCCGCAACTTGCATGTAATTTTTTTTTCTTGCACAATCTGCATAAAAATAAATAAATAAACTAATGATGCTAAAGAAGTACTATAAATAACATTAAAAATACAGTGAAAACTTACTCGATGGAAAAACTAATCATCGAAGTTCATGTTCCTATTGTTCTGCTCGTACTCACTTTTTAAAATAACCATAATAATGAGAAAAGGCTAACAAAATTAAATTCACAAAATATAATACCATAAAGAAACAACAACAACAATAATATACCGGTGTAGTTGTAACGACCCGACCGGTCGTTTTGAGAATTTGCACTTCGCTTAGTGATTTGAGGGTATGAGTAGCTCCGTATGATGTATTATGACTTATGCGAATCGTCGGTTTTGGTTTTCAGGTTACTCGAAATTGATTTGGAAGAATGATTCTCAACTAGGAAGCTTTAAATTGGAAGAGTTGACCAAGTTTGACTTTTTAGTATTTGACCTCTGATTGGACTTACGAGCGTGTCCGGATTGTGATTTGGAGGTCCGCAGTTGAATTTGGCTCGAAATGGTGAAAGTTGGATTTTTGCAAAGTTTGACCGGTAGTGGACTTTTGATATCGGATTTGGATTGTGCTTCCGGGAATTGGTATAGCTTCTTTATGTCACTTGGGACTTGTGTGCAAAATTTGGGTTCATTCCGGGTTGATTTGCTATGTTTTGGCACGAGTTATGGAAGTTGAAAAGTTCAAAGTTCATCAAGTTTGAATTCAGGTGCGATTCATCGTTTCGATGTTGTTATGTGTGTTTTAAGGCCTCGAGTAGGTCCGTGTTATGTTACGGGACTTGTTGGTATACTTAGACGGGGTCCTGAGGGGCTCGGGCGTGTTTCAGATTGATTTCGGATTATTTTTCTTCATGTTGCTATTGCTGGTTGCTACTGGTTATGGTGTGACCGGACCTGCGGCTGGTTTGTACAGGTGCGATGGTCGCAGAAGCGTTAGAGGAGTCGCATAAGCGAGAAGAGGCTGGGTGAGGAAGATCGCAGAAGTAGAGAAAAGAGCGTAGGTGCGGATGCGCATGTGCGAGGAATTGGAAGCGCAAGTGCGAAAGTCTTCGTAGAAGTGGAATTTGATACCGCAGGTGCGGGGGGTTGCTGGGCAAGGCCATTTTCATAGAAGCGAAGTTTTCCCGCAAAAGCGAAGGTTGCAGATGCGGCCACTTGACCGCAAATGTGGAATTGCTGGGCAGAATGTTATAAGTTCAATGGTTGGTCGTTTTATCACATATTGAGCTATGGACTTCGGAATGGAGCAATTTTTGGAGCAATTTTCATCACAAGGATTGGGGTAAGTATTCTACACTCGGTTTTGATTACATTTCATGAATCCATCTTCATTTTTAGCAAATGGTTGATGAATTTAAAGAGGAAATTGGGGGTATTGGCCTAAAGTTTCATAATGTGAATTTTTGAGTTTTGAACATCGATTCAGAGTCAGATTCGAGTGAAACTAGTATGGTTGAACTCGTAATTGAATGATTTTGTAATGACCCGACCGGTCGTTTTGAGCATTTGCACTTCGCTCGCTAGTTCTCGGGCATGACTAGCCCCGTATGATGTATTATAACTTTTGTGAATCGTCGGTTTTGGTTTTCAGGTTAATCAGAACAGATATGGAAGAATGATTCTCAACTGAAGCTTTAAATTTGAAGGTTTGACCAAGTTTTGACTTTTTAGTATTTGATCTAGGATTTGGATTTTTATAATTTGGTTAGATCTGTTAGGTGATTTTGGACTTGGGAGCGCGTCCGGAATATGATTTAGAGGTCCGTGGTAAAATTAGGCTTGAATTGGCGAAATTGGAAATTTGGCGTCTCTCGGTCGGCAGTGGAAATTTTGATATCGGGGTTGGAATGGAATTCCAGAAGTTGGAATAGGTTCGTAGTGTCATTTGTGACGTGTGTGCAAAATTTCAGGTCATTCGGATGAGGTTTGGTAGGTTTTGGCATGGTTTGCGAAATTCGGAAGTTTAGGCTTAGGCTTGAATCCGAGGGTGATTCGGTGTTTTGATGTTGTTTTGAGTATTCCGAAGGTTCAACTAAGTTTGAATGTTGATATGTGACGTGTTGGTATGTTTGGTTGGGTCCCAAGGGTCTCGGGATGATTTCGGATGGTTAACGGAGAATTTGGATGTGGAATTATGCAGCTGAAGCTGCTGCTTCTGATGTTTCCGCACTTGCGGAGTGGGAACCGCTGGTGTGAGGCCGCTGGTGCGCTTAGAGAACCGCAGATGTGGAAATGGTAGGCCAGGGCTTGACCGCAGATGCGAAGGTTGGCCGCATCCGCGAGGTCGCAGGTACGACATAAGGGCCGTAGATGCGGATATAGTGCAGTAAGTGAGTTCCGCACCTGCGAGGGAAATTCCGCAGGTGCGGTGCCGCAGAAGCAAAAATGTGACCGCAGGTGCGGTTTTGCTGGGCAGAAAACCCCAGCTCGAGGTTTTGTTCTTCATTTTTCGATCTTGGGCTTGAGGAACTCGGGAGAGAGGCGATTATTAAAGGAATTTGAAGGAGCAACATTGTGGTAAGTGATTCTAACCTGTAATGGTTTAAATTTCATGAATCTATGGTTTCATTCATCATCTAATTGAGAAGTTGAGCTAGAAATTTGGGAATTTAGGCCTTGAAAATTGGAGAGCGAATTTTTGAGGGTTTGAGTGACCAAATGAGGTCGGATTTTGATAAATTTTGTATGTATGAACTCGTGAGTGGATGGGATTTATAGTTTTGTGACTTTTGTCGGATTCCGAGACGTGGGCCTGGGGGTCGGGTTTGGGTGAATTTTGAGATTTTGGTCTAAATTGATAGTTTTTCGTATGGAATTGGTTCCTTGGCCTATATTGATTACATTGTATTGCTTTTAATTAGATTCGGGACGTTTGGAGGCCGATTCCAGAGGCAAGGGCGTAGTGGAATAGGGATTTGACCGGTTTGAGGTAAGTAAAGATTGTATATCTTGTCCTGAGGGTATGAAACCCTAGATTTCACATCGTTTCACTATTTTGAGGTGACGCACATGCTAGGTGACGAGCGTGTGGGCGTGCACCATTGGGGATTGTGACTTGGTCCGTCCCGTAGTAACTATTAAGTTGCGTATTTGACTGAAAACTATATGATACTTATGTGATTTAGAAAAAATTTCTGTAATTGGGCTGAATGCCATATTTGGGCCTTGTGCCAAAGCTGTTTGGACCCTTAGGGGCCTTTTCATATTATTCTCTTACTGTATTGATTTAAGATCTATACTCAGTCATGTTGTGTTTATTGATTTCATAATTCAGTCTTTATTTCCCCGTTTTGATGCATAGAATGTTATTTTGGGCTGAGCACCCTGTTTTTACTGATGGCTCGAGTGGCTTGAGAGGTTTATGACTGAGTGAGGCCGAGGGCCTGTTCTTGTGAGGATATTTATGGGATCGGGCTGCACGCCGCAACATGTTGTTACTGATTTATGACTAAGTGAGGCCGAGTGCCTGGTTGTGAGATATTGAGACTATGGCACGTGTGTCCGTGCAGCACGTGAGTTGTCCGTGCGGATTATGATAGTGATGTTATAGCACGTGAGTTGTTCGTGCAACACGTGAGCTGTCCGTGCGGATTATAGCGCTTGGGCTGTAGGAGCCCCTTCGGATTCTGCACACCCCCAGTGAGCGCGGGTACCCTGAGTGAGTGATATGATGTTTTGCCCGAGGGGCTGCTCTTAATTCATGTTGTGCCCGAGGGGCTGTTTACGAGCGATTGTGAGGTTTGCCCGAGGGGCTGTTTATGATTCATGTTTGCTTGAGGGGCTGTTCACGAGTGATGTTTTGCCCAAGGGGCTATTCATGTTTCATCATTTTTTTACTCACTGTTTCATCACTTTGTTGGAAAAATTGTTGAAAGATGTTTTAAAACGGTTTTAGTGAAACTGGATTTTTTAAACGAGATGATTTGACTCACATACTGATTTGAAAGCATGTTGTACTTACTGAGGTTTCATAATGTGGACTTTATGTATTTCCTACTGCTCAGTCTTTATTTACTTTTATTACTTACTGAGTTGGCATACTCACATTACTCCCTGCACCTTGTGTGCAGATCCAGAGGTTGCTGGACGTGCTAGCGAGTGTTGATATCATCCATCGCGGATCTGTCGGAGTTAGCAAGGTAGCTGCATGGCGAACGCAGCCCTGCTTTTCTTCCTCCTATCTTCCTATAGATGTTATTAGTTTTTTTCTAGACTGTATTGGTCTAGTATTATTGGACAGTTCTTAGTAGATGCTCATGACTCGTGACACCCCGATGTCGGGCTTTCTTTCCGCACTGTTGTTTTGATATAAACTCCTTATGAAGGTTTATCGTTAAATAGCTTGATTTTATCTTAAAAATGGAAATATTGATTGGTTTTGGTAATGTGTCGGCTTGCCTAGTACCACGATAGGCGCCATCACGACATGGTAGATTTGGATCGTGACAAGTTAGTATCAGAGCCTAGGTTACATAGGTCTCACGGGTCATGAGCAGGTTTAGTAGAGTCTCATGGATCGGTACGGAGACATCTGTACTTATCTTCGAGAGGTTGCAGAACCTTTAGGAAATTCCACATTCTTGAATTCTTATTGTGCGACATTGATTCATCTTGAAGCGTAACTCCTTGAATTATTTCCACGCATTCGTGTGCGCAAATGAGCGCTCGGTATTAGCTGTGCATCGACGACTTGTGATTCCCTGGATGAGGTGCAAGATGTGATTCTGTGTGTTGATGTTGGGCCAGTCTGGAGGACTTGAGGCCGGGTTCTGACTGTAGCTTGAGCACTGAGGTGTTGATTGTGTGAGCACGTGCTTTTGGATTTATATGTTCGATAGTGTCCCTATTAGTGGAAGTGATGGCTGGATGGCTACGGATGAGTATGATGTGACTGCGAGATGTGTTCAGATTGTTCGAATGTGGCAAGAAGAGTTTATTGGAGATGTAGCAATAAACTCTCATATAGTTTAGTTGTGTGGTGAGGTAGATCTTCATGCTGTGTTATGAGTTCAGACTTAGGGGGATTAAGTGATTGCGTAATAGTTATAACTATGGAGGAGTATAACGAGTTACCAGTGTGAGGCCAAGCAGGTGGGTTATCTCCTGCGGGGTGTTCTGAGGTTTGTGTGATCCCTATGTTATTTGTTGGGAGTTCCCTTTTACCAGAGAAATATACGTGTTGCAATTTGAGTTTGGATCGCTTATGAGATTGGGCTTGACTGTTACGAGGGTGAATGCGAGATTTGCAGATGATTTAAAATACTAGATGGTTTGTGTTGCATGAGCTTATGAAGGATTTAGTTGAATCTCACTATGGTATTATGGGAGTAATAGAGTGTGTGCATTGTGAGTTTTTGTGTGTTTTGATCTATGGCTTTGAGCCAAGTGAGGGAGTCTGCTATTGATAAGTTGAATGCACGGCTAAGTGTCGTATTAGTTTCAGTTTGAGGTATACTGGTGAATCAGTTATGACTTGCAGAGGTTGAGATCAAGGATGACTCAAGTAAAGGGGATTTATGGATACGAGTTGTATTAGGCTTTATGAGTTTATTAGAAACATGGAATGATGTGAGTTGTTATTGGTGAAGGATATAATGTGCGTGGAGCAGAAATTTATCTAGTGGCATTAAGGTGGGGTTATTTCCTTAGGTGTTGCTGTACTAATGGGACCCAGGTCGTTCGGTTCATTTGATTAGTTAATTGAGACCTGAATAGAGTGGATGACTCTCGAGAATGGTTCTAATGGATTCAAGATTTATATGTAACCAGTGGGGATCTTCAGGATGTGTAATTGGCTAGAAACTAAGGTTTACATTGGAGGGTGTCAAGACTTGTGGCATTTCTACATCATTATGGATTCTACATATAAGTATCAGGAAGGTGAAGGTATTGGCTTTAGATTCGCAGGAAGTCTCTTCAGAGTAAGTATTTTGAATATGGTGCCTTTGGGGATATTTAAGAGAGTATTCAACGGCTTATGAGCCTTAGACGGAGTGGTTTTATGCTTGGATCTCGTGTGGTGAGTCTAGGTGAGGATTTGTGGTGTTATGGCAAGGAGAAGTGTCAATTTGAAGGTAATTCAGATGGAACTCGGATAGATAGGACAGCTTGGTAGTAGGTTGGATCGGCATGGTAATGGGTATGATTAGTTCTTTGGGAGTTTATGAGGTAATGGGTTTCTACAGGTATTTCACGGCAATGCTCTTGGGTTTTTGGTGACCTACGTAGCTTGGTTGAGTTAGAAGGATTCAGTCCTGACGGTTTGGTTTTGTGCCAATGGGGTTCGGAAAGTTCCTGATGGTTTCTACCATGGTTAGAGATGTGTATTTTTCTACTGGCGTGAGGAGCATGTGATGTATAGTGATTTTCTCCTAGATGGGATCAAATGGAAAGTTCTTGGCTAGTTGAGTACGTAGTTGCTTGTGGCTCGGAACGGATTATGAAGTTCTCACATTTATCATAGGATGGCATGTGTGAGCACGTGATTTTTGCCCTAAGTGAATTACTCCCAAAAATTCAAACAAAATGATTTTCTTCATTATTCTGCAATTTTGTGAATTTTTGTGTTATTTTCTGTTAATTGATTGCATTTATTTGTGCATTTTAATTCACATGAAAAATAAAAATTTTAATTACATTCGACATTTGCATTTAGGAATAATTAGTGATTGAGTTGTTTTAGAGCAAATATGAAGAAAATGACAAAAATGGTCCATTTTTGCATTTTTAATTATTAATGGTTGAGTTTACTTTTAATAGGATTTAATCAATCTTGTAGGAATTAATTAGCTTAGTTTTGGCAATGAACTAGGTTTCATTTTTATTCTTTGCATTTTATAAAATCAGAAAGATACAAAATATATATACTAAAATGAAAACAAAAAAATAAATAAAAGAAAAGAGAAAACAATTTAATATAAGGAAAATAATAATAAAAGAAAATAGATAACAAAGGTGGTCTCATCAGGCCACCCATTTTTGGGCTAAAATTGAGCCCAAATCTTCCACATCCACTTGAATTTTACCCAGCCCAGACCCGTGAATTGACCCGGTCCAGCCCCCGGTGCCTGAAACGACGCTGTTTTGATGATGATAGATCTGAGCCGTCGAGGATTCATCATCCAACGGCTCAGAACGGGGGTCGTTTTAATATAAAAATATCGGAGACTCCCCCCCTACCCCCTTTCCGTCTCTCAGAACCTCACCGCACCCAACCCTGTTCTCCGTCGCCGGCTCCACCCAATTCCGCCACCGGAAATCGTCTCCGCCGGCGGCGTTCACCCAATGACCCTGAAAATTGCACCATAGATTCCCCATGTCCTCCTCTTTCCAAATCCCAAACCCCCATAGCTCAAATCCTACTCGATCGCCTCAAATCTACCAAACCCTAGGCGCCGCCACCACCGTGCACGGCGGCGCCGCCGTCCAAACTAACCCAAACTTACACCACATATCCTCCTCATTTTTTTTTTCACGAATCCATACTCTATAACCCTCGAATCTCACTGAGCTCCCTCGAATTTCAGATCGAAGGTCAACTCGGGAACCCTAAATTCTTAAAGTTCAAAGAGCGTTGATTATTGGACTATAATAGTCCTTAATCTTGTGTTTCCTCATGGAAACACACGGTTGAGGACGTTTTAGTCCAAATAATTCCAAGGATGGCCAGATTTTCTTTCAGTTTCAAATCTAGGTATTTCTTTAATTTTTCCTTTTCTATTTTTCTTTTGAGTTGATTGTTATTGTTCAATTAGATTTTGTTATTGTTGTTCATAATTAATTTGCATTATGTTCTTAGGGTTTATTCTGATTTTAGTCCATAAATCGATCCTGTTCTTAGTGTTTGTTTTAGTTCATATTAGGTTAGTTTTGATTCATGGTTCAATAAGTTTGCTTTCTTAGTTTGATTATGCCTGTGATTATGCTTGATTCCATGAGTTTTCGTTTCTGATTTTTGTTAGTTTTGATTTTTGTTCTAAGTTTTGGTTAATCTTGCTTTGTGATGTTAGTTTAATTTTGTCTCGAATCTATTTTGACATATGGTTTTCGTTTCATTGATTTCAATTTTTATTTCAGTAGGTGAGTTAATCAGTATGGTTGATGTCAGTTGGTTCATAGCTGATAATTCTAGTCCCTCAAAGAACTTTAACTAAGGTAAAGGGGTTTTGGTTGGGTTAGTAATTTTAGGGTTATTCAAGGGTAGTTTGGGCAGTGGAAATGGCTCAGTCTGTTAAGGCTAGTAATTTCAGAACTCAATTGAGGGCAAAATAGGTATTTTAAAGGAAGGAAAACTAAACCTGAAATGCCTAGAACATTGTAGAAGGGGTTTTAAGATGAGAATTTTCAGAAAATAAATGCACTTACTTGAGTAACAAGTCAGGAATAAGAGGGCTAAGTAGGAAAAACTAAATTTTAAAAGAGGGACTAATAAGCAAAAGGAAAATCTGATAGAGCTTCATTTGTGCCTATAAAAAGGCATGCACCTTGCCTTCATGAATAAGTTTGGAAACCCAAAATCCCCCCCCCCCCCAAAAAATAGTCTCTGCAATTTTAACAGATCTAAAATTGGAGATTCAAAATTCAAAAAAAACAAAAAAATACAAAAAAAAAACAGTAGAAAAGCTCTATATAAAAAACACTGTTCCATTAGAGTTTTCTTCAATTAAGTTGAATTCCAGCATTTCCGTCGGATCTCCAGCTCGATTAGGATCCAAAATAGTGTACAATTCCTACTGGTATTCTGTAGTCGAGTTTTGAAGGTTTTTGAGTCAGTTTCAAAGTGAACCTGATCTGTTCGAGCTTGTTATATTGGATGTGCTAATCACTGGGTTAATAGCTGGGTTTATGAGGCGGTTTCGGTGCCAAAATTGCTTTGTTGTTGCTGTTTAACATTGCTGTCTATCCACCTGCTGCTACTGACCTCTCATTCTTCTTATATTTTCAACATCCAGGTACACCTTTGAACCTTGTATTGGTACATCTTTGAAGTTGAAATGCTGCAATAAAATATATCATCCATTTGCTTCCGGAAATTTATGTGTTCAAGCTGTCTTAGTAGAATAGTTAATAGATGATGTGTACTTGTTTAGCTTTACTTTTGATTTGTGTTTACTTTGTATAATTGGACCAAAATGGACTGTGTAAACTGCTACTTATCAGATTCATATGAATTTTTGGTTTCCTGTTAGGTTAATAGAATAGTTCACGCTAGTAGTAGTTAATTTCCTGTTGGTTGTTTTTCGTAAATCTGTCTAAAAAGTGACTCATAAACGAGATAAAACTTGTAGTAGTTATTTTCACTTTCAATCAGTAATCAAATAGGACTGTGCTGGACGGTATTGAACTGCTCTGAATTTCAGTAATGTGAAAGTATCATATTCAGAGATATTTGGTCGCCTAAGTTTCATGTTAATTAGGAAGGAGGTAATCTGTGTCATAATTGTATTTTGTATGTTAGCTTCAAAATTAAACTTCAATACGTTCATTCACAAGTGACAAAGTCACAGTCTAGCCAAATAGGATCCTGAATTTGTTGTTAAGCCTTGCACTGCTTGCCTCTAGAATTAAAGGATTGTGTAGTTGTCTCCTTGAACAGTTCTGAGTGTCTAAAATAGCAGAATCACGGTGTTAACTAATTGACTTGAAATGGTGGCAGCATGCTGGTTCGTTTACTTCATTTTTGTTTCATGATTAGTATTAAATCTGGTTTCAATTCGAACTTCGATTCTGGGCTCAAACACAAAAGCCTGAACGACCACAATTCATTTTTTAACTGAAATACCCGCACCAGCACGCCCCAGGCCTGGACCTTTCATCACAGGCCCAAATAAATATTCCCCTTTTTGGTATATAAAATCTGGGCTGATTTAGACCAATTGCTGAAATGCCTTATCTTTTAGTTACTAATTTGTTGGGTTCAATTGATTTGAGATTGAATAATGAGAATTTAGCCTCGAGTTTATTAATTAATCAGGGCTATTTTTATTATTAGAGACAACTTGAATAGAAAATTGTAATTTGCTTTAGGTTTGCCCTTTTTAAACAATAAGAATGAGATGAGCCTCGCTAAACAAAATCCACAAATCGCGGGGCCCTCGATAAATGTTTATACAAAATACCTAGACTTCTGGATGGGCCGTTTAGCGAATTTCACGGCCTTCCCCAAAGATAATAACGCGATAGTCTCTTTAGGCATGCATTTTAAATAATTTTACATTCCTAAATACGGGTGCACATTTATGTGACCCAAATCCAAATCTCAACGAAGTTGAAATATGTCGAAAACCACGGGTGCATTTATGTGATGAGGTTCGAGACATGTTTTCACGACGTTACAATTCCCTTAAAATAAACAACAATAATAAAAGCGGTTCAAAGTCAAAGGCATATAGGTTAAAATATGTATTAAAATCAAATAAATAAGCCAAATATGACAGTTGAGAGACCGTGCTAGAACCACGGAACCCGGGAATGCCTAACACCTTCTCCCGGGTTAACAAAATTCCTTACTTGGATTTCTGGTTCGCGGACTGTTAACAGAGTCCCTCGGTTCGGGATTCAACCGGTGACTTGGGACACCATTAATCTCCCAAGTGGCGACTCTGAATCTTAATAATAAATCTCATTCCGATTGTCCTTTAAGTGGAAAAACTCCTTTATACCCTTTTCGGGGGTGTATTGAAAAAAGGAGGTGTGATAGCATGATATATGCGGTATGTTGTGTAGGATTGAGATTTGCATGTGTAAGGTCACGGTTCAGTTCTGAGAGGAAGGTCATAATTTCTTAGGCATCATGGACAGTTCAGATGACTAGGTAAATAATATTACTAATTGGTATGGTGGGATGAGAGTATACCTTCGGAAAGGGGCGACATGTTTGAGTTATGGATACTTCATTGGTATTGCGGCACTCTCTTATTTGATCGATTGCTGGAGTTCAAATTTTGCCTTGTGACACAGAAGAATTTTAGAAGTATTCCTCGTGGGATGACCGTGTAATTGGCGAAGTGTGAACATTCAGGCAGTGGAGTCGAGACCAGAGATGGTGATTCGTATGTTCTATGGATTGGGAGACTGAGAGTTCTTGTGAGTATATTGTTTCGTGGTTGTGGACTGTAAAAATGTAGCCAAGGTTAGCCAGAGGTTAGTATGTGTTGTGATTCAGTCATTGTAGACTTTCGGAGGGTATTTAGCTGTTGTGGGTGACCAGAGTTGATTTAGGGTCCATTGGTAGTCCTGTATGGATGTGTGTTCTGCACCGGGTCGGATTTGTTGACTCCGAGTTGCTATTTTGTTGAGGGATGTGCCATTCGATTGTTATTGAGCTTATTTGTGTTCTGGAGTGATCTACGAGTTACCCTTCTGTGTTACGAGTAGTTGTGATTGTTGGTTATATGCACATATGGTGCGGTTCTATTGGGGTATTATAGCGGATTTTGAGAGGGAAGAGTATTAGGTATTGCTTGGTGGACGGCGTATTGGTTAGGTTCTTTCGTGTTTCGTGTGGTGTTATGTCATTTGACTCTCATGGTTATGGTGATTCACTTTTGGTACTGGACATCAATTGCGCGTGGTTGTTGATTTTGGGCGTGGTGACTTGAGGTGTTTCATGTGGACCAGTGTTTGGATAGGGTCGCGCATTGCAGCGAAGTTATGTTGGGATATGATCCTTCGGGTTAGATTCGTGTGTTCTTGTTCTACGGTGTGTGATGGGTTCTTGGCATTGTGTTGAGGTGGTACTGGTGAGCTTGCGGTACAACTCTCTCATTTAAGTAATTTTCCATGATTTGAGTACCTTTGGATTGTTGCTTTTTGGTGCACGGATTGCACGGATTGTGGCTTTAAATCGTATTGATGTGTCATGTCACCAGAGTAGTCGTGTTGGATGAGATAAGGTCATTGAACCTAGAATGAATACTATTGGATTCGATTTCAGCATGTAGGAAGGATAATATCGGAATTTGGCTTAGAAATTTACTACGGTCCTTACCGACAGAGAGGGAACTCCATGACTGGTTGATCGGAGGAATGATTATGATTTTTGCGTGTTTCTTTCATCATCGGCAGTATACAAAAGTGTTGGAATGAGGCTTTGTTTGATAAGAGGTTTATTATCGGTATTGGGTTGTTTGAGCAGCTGCTGTGACTAGAAGTTATCGCTATAAGTGTTTGAGTTATGTGGTATGTCATGTGATTTCATCTTGAATTGCGGTTATGGCTTGATATAACATGTTCCGACTTATTCAGTGTGTAGATGTGAGATTCTGATCTTATAGATAATTTCGGAAGTGGAAATTTGATTCTAAGGTTATGGGCTAGGGTGAGTTGTAATATTTCAGTTATGTTGTACTATTGGACCTATGTGAGATAGGGTGACGTGGGATCACCCCCATATGTGCATAGTGAGGTTATACAGCGATTTGATGGTTTTCGGAACAACTCTGGGCACGTTCGAGGACGAACATATGTTTAAGTGGAGGAGGATGTAACGGCCCGATCGGTCGTTTTGAGCATTTGCACCTCGCTCGCTAGTTCTCGGGCATGGCTAGCCCCATATGATGTATTATGACTTATGTGAATCGTCGGTTTTGGTTTTCATGTTAATCGGAACAGATATGGAAGAATGATTCTCAACTTGAAGCTTTAAATTTGAAAGGTTTGACCAACTTTTGACTTTTTAGTATTCGACCTCGGATTATGATTTTTATGATTTGGTTAGCTCCGTTAGGTGATTTTGGACTTGGGAGCACGTCCGGAATGTGATTTGGAGGTCCGTGGTGGAATTAGGCTTGAATTGGTGAAATTGGAAATTTGGCGTCTCTCGGTCGGCAGTGGAAATTTTGATATCGGGGTCGGAATTGAATTCCGAAAGTTGGAATAGGTTCGTAGTGTCATTTTGTGACGTGTGTGCAAAATTTCAGGTCATTCGGACGAGGTTTGGCAGGTTTCGGTGTCATTTGCAGAATTCGGAAGTTTAGGAGTTCTTAGGCTTGAATCTGAGGGTGATTCGGTGTTTTGAGTATTCCGAAGGTTCGACTAAGTTTGAATGTTGATATGTGATGTGTTGGTATGTTTGGTTGGGGTCCCGAGGGCCTCGGATGATTTCAGATGGTTAACGGAGAGTTTGGATGTGGAATTATGCAGCTGAACCTGCTGCTTCTGATGTTTCCGCACCTGCGGAGTGGGAACCGCAGGTGTGAGGCCGCAAGTGCGCTTAGAGAATCGCAGATGCGGAAATGGTAGGCCAGGGCTGGACCACAGATGCGAAGGTTTGGCCGCATCCGCGAGGTCGCAGGTGCGACTTAAGGGCCGCAGATGCGGATATGGTGCAGTAAGTGAGTTCTGCACCTGCGAGGGAAATTCCGCAGGTGCGGTGCCGCAGAAGCGGAAATGTGACTGCAGGTGCGGTTTTGCTGGGCAAATAACCCCAGCTCGAGGTTTTATTCTTCATTTTTTGATATTGGGCTTGAGGAACTCGGGAGAGAGGCGATTTTGAAAGGAATTTGAAGGAGAAACGTTGGGGTAAGTGATTCTAACCTATAATGGTTTAAATTTCATGAATCTATGGTTTCATTCATCATCTAATTGAGAATTTGAGCTAGAAATTTGGGAATTTAGGCCTTGAAAATTGGAGAGCGGATTTTTGAGGGTTTGAGTGACCAAATGAGGTCAGATTCAAAATATTTTTGTATGTATGGACTCGTGAGTGGATGGGCTTTCTAGTTTTGTGACTTTTGTCTGATTCCGAGACGTGGGCTCGGGGGCCGGCTTTGGGTGAATTTCGGGATTTTGGTCTAAATTGATAGTTTTTCATATGGAATTGGTTCCTTGGCCTATATTGATTACATTGTATTGCTTTTGGTTAGATTCGGGACGTTAAGAGGCTGATTCCAGAGGCAACCAGTTTGAGGTAAGTAATGATTGTAAATCTTGTCCTGAGGGTATGAAACCCCGGATTTCACATCGTTTCACTATTTTAAGGTGACGCACATGCTAGGTGACGAGCGTGTGGGCGTGCACCTTTGGGGATTGTGACTTGGTCCGTCCCGTAGAACCTATTAAGTTGCGTATTTGACTGAAAACTAGATGATACTTATGTGATTTAGAAAGAACTTCTGTAATTGGCCTGAATACCATATTTGGGCCTTGTGCCAAAGCTGTTTGGTCTCTTAGGGGCCTTTTTATATTATTCTCTCACTGTCTTGATTTAAGATCCATACTCTGTCATGCTGTGTTTACTGATTTCATAACTCAGTCTTTATTTCCCCGTTTTGATGCATAAAATGTTATTTTGGGCTGAGCACCCTATTTTACTGATAGCCCGAGTGGCTTGAGAGGTTTATGACTGAGTGAGGCCGAGGGCCTGTTCTTATGAGGATATTTATGGGATCGGGCTGCACGTTGCAGCATGTTGTTACTGATTCATGACCGAGTGAGGCCGAGTGCCTGGTTGTGAGATACTGAGACTATGGCACGTGTGTTGTCGGTGCAGTACGTGAGTTGTCCGTGCGAATTCTGATATTGATGTTATAGCACGTGAGTTGTCCGTGCAGTACGTGAGTTGTCCGTGCGGATTCTGATATTGATGTTATAGCACGTGAGTTATCCGTGCAGTACGTGAGTTGTCCGTGCGGATTATAGCGCTTGGGCTGTAGGAACCCCTCCAGAGTCTGCACACCCCCAGTGAGCGCGGGTACCTTGAGTGAGTGTAATGATGTTTTGCCCGAGGGGCTGTTCTTGATTCATGTTGTGCCCGAGGGTCTGTTTACGAGCGATTGTGAGGTTTGCCCGAGGGGCTGTTTATGATTCATGTTTGCCCGAGGTGCTGTTCACGAGTGATGTTTTGCCCGAGGGGCTGTTCACGTTTCATCATTTTTTTGCTCACTGTTTCATCACTTTGTTGGAAAAATTGTTGGAAGATGTTATTTTTGAGATTTATATACTGCTGAAAATGATATTTTTATGAGTACTTCTCTTGGAGAAAATAGTTCTAGGGGTAATGAGTCTGAAGAGGTAATGGAAGCAGTTGTAGAAGAATATGAATCAGTAAATTCAGCAGGTAATCATTATTTTTATTGATCTTAGTCACCTCTATCGATATTTTTACTTCACCAAATTTCTTTAATCTTCTAGGTTCCAACGGTGTGAAAAGAAAAACTAGAGGTCCTACATGGTGCGTGCAAATAATTAATCTAAAGGAGGGACAAAAACTGTGGACATCAACTAAAGGTGCAACACATCCAAGTCATGTTGTATCCTTCTTCATATCCAGCAAACTCTTTTCTGTCGTATCCAAATCTCCCGTCGTATGATAGCCAATGTTCCAAATTAAGTCCGCAGAACTAGTCACTATCCACCATAAATCCCAAAAAGCGCTCTAACTTTTCTCAAGGCGTGTAGCTATCCTATCACAGAATCCACATGCTACTCTGTCACTCTCCCACTTTAGTCAAACCCTCTCCTTTAAGCAACTACTCGACTTCTGCTTCTTCCACCTGGCCTTCTAGAGATTTAACCACCGCAAGACACCTCCCACTTGTTCTTCCTCATCCTTCGCCGCCAACTGTTGCCTCAAATAAAAAATCTATCTCTGTAGCACTTGAACCAATAGATCGATACTAACTTTAAACCTTTCCGAGAATCATCCTTCTCGAGCCATCAACACCAGGAACACCGATCCAACCCTGAACCGCCGCACACCGCGATCTCTGATAGTCGCTACTCAGCCCTAAAGGCGAATTGAAGAAAATCATAACACCGGCGAACTTAACATATTCAACAAGGACAATGACACCACATCACAGATGAAAATTCCACCACGCTCGAAAATACCCTCGTTACTCCATAACCTAAACTTGAACATTTATAGTCCGATTGTCTTTCCTCTGCCAGAAATAAAATACCGAATCTCTAAATCATGCCCTGAGTAAAACTTCTTTCAGGTCATTCCCTGCCCCGACACATAGACAAGCATCCTACCATCACATCAATACTGTGCAATAACAACTCATGAGCATCATAGCAAACTGGGCATAGCCTTAAGGCTCTCATAAGTACAGCTACTGAGCTGAAATGACATAAAATCCTTCCGCAAGGCGACGACAATAGCCCAATCAATCACGCAGGTAGAAACATCCTGCACCGTATCTGTAGTACCATAAAAATTCCTCGATTCCCAATCTATAACAAGTGCTTCACGTCGCATAAGATTGAATAGGAAGGAAATGAAGGCATAAGCCTCAGAGGAATCAAATTGCACGATGAGGAATCAATAAGGGAAGTGCTCCTAACAGCCCTGTATCCTCTCGAACATAAGTACAGACGTCTCCGTACCGATCCGCAAGACTCTACTAGACTTGCTCATGACTCATGAGACCTAAGTGAACCTAGTGCTCTGATACCATGTTGTCACGACCCAAAATCTATTAAAGGTCGTGATGGCGCTGGACACCACCGTCAGGCAAGCCAACACTAAATAATTAGAAAAATTCTTATTTTAATATTTCTGAAATAATAAATTTCATTCAATTTAACTGGTAAAAGATGAACTTTACAGAATAGTAATAACGTTTTCAAATTTCAACACTAAGTATCCCATAGTCATCCCAGAACCCGGTGTCACAAGTGCATGAGCATTTACTAAGCAATAAAATAAAACGCAATAACTGTCCAGAATACAAATTTGGATAGAAAAGAAAATACCAATACTCTGAAGGAGTCTCTGCTGGCTGCGGATTCGCACATAAGATGCAGCTCGTCTAAGTCCCCATGTCAATCATGCCGCTGCGTCCAACTAGGCCACTAGACATACATGTGCCTATGCAACAAAAATGCACAGCAAGTGTGGTATGAGTACGAAAACAACGCGTACCCAGTAAGTATCCAGTCTAACCTCGAAGAAGTAGTGACGAGAGGCCGACCCGACACTTAATAGTGGTCCAACGATATGATAATATGAAATTCTAAATAAGCATGATTTATAGAGATAACAACAAAACTCAGAACAAGAAAATAGCAAAACACTTAATTTCCAATTAATATTAAAGATCCGCAAAACACTTCCTTCATTTAAAAACAAATGATCTCTCAACGATGAATTTATACAAATTATAAAAAGGATTTCCAGTTATATTATCACACTTAATTCCTACCGAGGACGTTCGGCCCGATCCAACATAAATGTAAACTTGCACTTCCGAGGGTCGAACGACACGAACCATAGATGCATCTATTTTCCCCGCTCGCGAATCATACATGCGACGCGGTCCCCGCTCGCGAATCATACCTGCGACGCGGTCAAATATAAAGTTAACATTTAAGTCATATCTCTTTCTTGATTCTTTTCAAAATAATGGAAATTCATCTTGAAACATTTTGAGTAAATTACCCCGCTCGCGAAACATACATGCGACGCGGTTACCCATAGATTTCTTAAGCTATTATACTATTCCTTAATTCTTTTCGAAATTACGAAGTCCAAATGGAACCTTTTAAATATTAAATTCTTCAAATTTCAATTCTTTCAAGACAATTATTGCTCAACCTAAATCTTGCTTCTTCTCAAGGCAAACAATAGACGTAAATCGACAGTAATATCAACAAGGCATGATGTAAACCTAGACAACCCGGACATAGGCATAATTAGTAGCAACGTACGGACTCTCGTCACCTCGTGCGTACGTAGCCACCACAATTAGAAGCACATATTAGTTTTTTTTTACCTATGGGGTTAATTCCCTCTTACAAGGTTAGAAAGGAGACTTACCTCGCTCCGAAGTTCCATAGCCGGCTCCAACGTCGCTCTAATACCTCAATCCGATGCCTAACACTCCGCACCTACGGTCCTTCCCCTGACTACCCAACCCCGCATCTGTTACTCCCAAGCCGTTTCTGCGGCTCTGCACCTGCGGCCAAAACCACGCAGGTGCGGTTACACCAGATTTATGCTGCCTAAATTCTTCTTCAAATTCCAAATTCGATCTGTTAGCCACCCGGAATCCACCCGAGGCCCCCGGGACCCCGTCCAGTCACACCAACTAGTTCCAAAATAAGACACGGACCTGCTCGAGGCCTCAAATCACATCAAACAATGTCGAATTCACGAATCACACCCCATTCCAAGCTTAATCAACTTTAAAATTTCAAACTTCTTCATTCGAGGCCAAAACCTATCAAATCATGTCCGATTGACCTCAAATTTTGCACACAAGTCGTATTTGGCATTACGGACCTACTCCAACTTACGGTATTGGAATCCGACCCCAATATCAAAAATTCCACTTCCGGTCAAACTCCTTCAAGACCTTCAAATTTCTAACTTCAGCCAAATGACTCCAAAATGACCTTCGGACCTCTGAATCCACTTCCGGACGCGCTCCCAATACCAGAATTTCCATACGAAGCTATTCCCAGACTCGGAATCTCAAACGGACATAGATAACACTGAAATGCACTGCAACCCATATTTATGAAATTCTTCCCAAAATGCTAACTTCCACAATAGGCGCCGAAATGTTTCGGGTCATCCAAAACCCAATCCGAACATACGCCCAAGTCCGAAATTATCATACGAACCTGCTGGAACCTTCAAATTTTGATTCCGAGGTCGTTTACTCTAAAATCACAACTTAACCAATTCTTCCAACTTAAAGCTTCTGAAATGAGAATTCTCTTTCCAAATCGGCTCCGAACTTCCCGACATTCAATTCTGACCACACGTACAAGTCATAATACCTGAAGTGAAGCAGATCAACGCCTTAAACTGCCGAACGACGCGCTAGAGCTCTAAACGACCAGTCGGGTCATTACATTCTCTCCCACTTAAACATAAGTTCGTCCTCGAATGTGCTAAGAACTGCGCTGGAGTTGTCTGAAATCACTGTTTAACACCTCGTGCACGTGCCCGTGCTACCACAACTCAGTAGAACACATCAGCTCGATCACATCTGAAGATATTCTCTTTTATTTAGGCAAATAAGACTTAGAGCCCAGTTCCAACATCCGAAATTCCCTGCCAGACCTGCTTCCAACATACGAACACCGTATCAATTACCACACGATATACCAGAACATGACTGCATACCTTTGCTGAATTCACACTATGCACCGCATCATCCACATGACCATAATAATATTCTCTGATCATAATAGCCGACATTCCCCGAATATGATGCTCACCATGCACCTCATGACATATATAAGTCTCGTTCCAACTCTTGAAATACTGCCACGACGGAAGAGACGTGTAGAAATTCGTAACCAACTGCCAAGTCAACAAATCATTAAGTCTCTCCTCCTGCCTAGAATCGTCACCCCAATAGGAACCAATTAATGGTATTTTCTCCTTAATATACTTCATATAATCCAATCGCACTGATCCCAGATCTAATAATCTCGTCTCACCCAGTATAATCTGTTCAGGCAATAAGCCACCTCAGACGCCGCCAAAAGTCTCATGTGATGCCACAATGTGCCAATAAGCTACAAACTTGAACACGATACATAAGGAAAACGAACTCTGGAAAGGACTACTCAACCCACGTAACTAATTGAGACAACCGAAAAGGTGTTATGAACCTTTCTCATAGAATGGGAAACAAAACACAAAAAAATAAAAATATGGAACTGTACTCAACATCACACTGTTGCGGCGTGCAACCCGATCCAACAACATAACTGTGGCGGCGTGCCACCCGATCCACACATAAAACCTATATAAAGAGGTATTTATCGAGCTAAAATGCTCATTACTACAAAATACCCGAATATCGGCCACGAGCACTCTAAGTGCATAATACCATCCCAGACATATAGCGCCATACGCTACAGAACTCAAGCACAACTAAGGTGTGATATATGATCTCACTCGCGAGAGCCATCCTGCTCACATAACACCATCGCTACCCGGAACCTTAACACATAAGAAATTTATTAAGCCGTTTCACAACTCACACGACACAATATAGTATTACATGAAATAGCCGGCGACGAAAAAACATCCAACGTCCGAATACTCCTCCACAAGAAGCGCTATGCTGAAATGAACACATCCTACTCGATATAGAGCCCACATTCACATTTAGACCCATCCACGGACTTCATGCCGATTTTGATCGCACCGTACCAGGCTAATAACCTTTCAAGGGTCCATAATAACCCCTTTTTCCCGTAACACACAAGAAAAACCATCATAACCGGAAAAAAATTCCTCAGTCCACAACCAAATGAACCGAGCGCCCTCCACGCATAAATTCTCAAATTAGCGATATTACCACAATGTTCATATTTGATTTAAATCTTCAATCAATCAAGTGACTACATGTCACACTTATAGAATCATCCCATGAGGTACGCTTCCACGACCTTCCGCACTAGGTAACAAGTATGCACATCCATACCACCGACCGCACAAATGCTGTAAAACAAATCAAGAATCCGCAACCAGTATGCAAAGCCTCCTACGCAAGACACCTATCTCAGGTGACGCGGAAAATACTACCAGCTTGCTCTAACCATTTGAATCCTTTTTCCCTGCTCATCCGAGCTCATGATATTCTTGCCAGTACGAAACGGCACCCTTGACCTACACTTCCAATTCCCATGCTACTCACTGCATCTAATCATGCTAATGCGCAATACTACAAGGATTTCATCATAACTCCTGAACCACCAATAGGGTAATCACTTCATCATATAGAAACCTTTTACTTAACTTATTTCAAGAGAACCATCGCCACCCGTGACTAGATTCTCATAACCGCAGAACATGCCAACCTCGAGTAGTGCTCTAAACCACCATAGCTCTCCCGGAATCCATCTACACGTAACAGGCCATACTACTCGAATGCTTCTGTATAAAATCAATTACGGCGGCCGTCAAGCCTCGCACGCACCGCCACAAATCACATGCATAATTTAACACGCTGAAGGAACTGATCATTGCCACCATCATGCCCATTCCAACTATTGCTAACCGATCCGACTTCTTTTAATTTACTCTGCCTGCCTTAGGAATAAAAATAGCTCCATTCAGAACATAGCGAACTCAATCCGCACTCGTCCTGAGTGACCCCATTTCACAAGACCACATTGTCTAAAAACCCACGAACCATCTAATACCCTCATTGTGCGCACATTCGCATCTTCAACTTGTACACTCATTCTGATAATTTCCCTATGAACCCAAAGTCACTTGCTCCCATTCCTCTCATGATACACCGCAGACCAATATAACACAGAACACTCTAACCCTCTTCTACAAAATCCATTGCGAAAGCTCGATACTTTACCATATACTCGAAATTCCCAGGTACCACACTTTAACTTTTGAATCCACTAGGACCGTTGTTGAGAGTCACCCACTCTAACTTGGTCCCAACCCTGAGGCTCTTCTGGCACATAAAGAAGAAGCACTCGGCTGAATCACTTTCCTTGTAATTCACATCTACACGAAGCATAAACTCCGAGTCTCCCCAAGGCCTGAACATGGGTCAATAAGGCCAATTATAGCACATATTTATAGAATCCTTTGCTCAAATTACCACTTACGTTCTCTTCCATTAGCTGTAATAACTCACCAATATGCCGACAACCAGAAACCTCCCAAGTAGATAACCATGCAACCCAATCGTAGGCGGTAGGACTCTCCCATTTAGCTTGGAGCCACCTATTACATAGCTCTGAAACTCACCAAGATTCTTTCTTCATCGTTGAGCTGATCTTGCACAACCAACTCGCCAAATTCCTCGAAATCCTCCTCTTAACATTTCATGAACACTCTGAATTACCAGCCACATTTACATATCCGGCCTCTTAATGAATAGCCAATAGAATTTTTTGTAAAAGCTTTATCAAGACCACGCGACCGCTAACCTGCTTATAGGAGATAACCTACCTGTGGAAATTGAATGCCGACGTCTTCCAACGTCGCTACACTGGGTATAATTACTACAAAATCAGTAACCCATCCTGAGCCCGTGCTCATTCACCAATTGTACAAGTCCGTTCACTCCTCATAGACATCAACTAAAGGTAAGACAATACGTTCCCATCCAAGTCATGTTGTATCCTTCTTCATATCCAGCAAACTTTTTTCTGTCGTATCCAAATCTCCCGCCGTATGATAGCCAATGTTCCAAATTAAGTTCGCAGACCTAGTCACTATCCACCATAAATCCCAAATCGCTCTAAACTTTTCTCAAGGCGTGTAGCTTTCCAATCACAGAATCCACATGCTACTCTGTCACTCTCCCATTTTGGTCAAACCCTCTCCTTTAAGCAACTACTCGACATCTGCTTCTTCCTTCTGGCCTTCTAGAGATTTAACCACCGCAAGACACCTCCCACATGTCATTCCTCATCCTTCGCCGCCAACTGTTGCCTCAAATCAAAAATCTATCTCTGTAGCACTTGAAGCAATAGATCGCTACTAACTTTAAACCTTTCAGAGAATCATCCTTCTCGAGCCATCAACACTAGGAACACCGATCCAATCCTAAACCGCCGCACATCGCGATCTCTGATAGCCGCTTCTCCGGCACTATTTCACGCTACTCAGCCCCAAAGGCAAATTGAAGAAAACCATAACAGTGGCGAACTTAACGTATTCAACAAGGACAATGACACCACATCACAGATGAAAATTCCACCACACTCAAAAATACCAGGTCTCGTTACTCCATCAACCTAAACTTGAAAATTTATAGTCCTATTGTCTTTCCTCTGCCAGAAATAAAATACCGAATCTCTAAATCATGCCCTAAGTAAAACTCCTTTTAGGTCATTCCCTGCCCCGACACATAGACAAGCATCCTACCATCACATCAATACTGTACGATAACAACTCATGAGCATCATAGTAAACTGGGCATAGCCTTAAAGCTCTCATAAGTACAGCTACTTAGCTGAAATGACAGAAAATCCTTCCACAAGGCGACGACAATAGCCCAATCAATCACGCAGGTAGAAACATCCTGCACCGCATCAGTAGTACCATGAAAATTCCTCGATTCCCAATCTATAACAAGCGCTTCACGTCGCACAAGATAGAATAGGAAGGAAATGAAGGCATAAGCCTCAGAGGAATCAAATCTCACGATGAGGAATCAAGAAGGGAAGTGCTCCTAACAGCCCTGTAGCCTCTCGAACATAAGTACAGACGTCTCCGTACCGATTCGCAAGACTCTACTAGACTTGCTCATGACTCATGAGGCCTAAGTGAACCTAGTGCTCTGATACCATGTTGTCACGACCCAAAATCCATTAAAGGTCGTGATGGCGCCGGACACCACCGTCAGGCAAGCCAACACTAAATAATTAGTAAATTCTCATTTTAATATTTCTGAAATCATAAATGTCATTCAATTTAATTGGTAAAAGATGAACTTTACAAAATAGTAATAACGTTTTCCAATTTCAACACTAAGTATCCCATAGTCATCCCAGAACCCGATGTCACAAGTGCATGAGCATTATTAAGGAATAAATAAAATACAATAACTGTCCGGAGTACAAATTTGGACAGAAAAGAAAATACCAATACTCTGAAGGAGACTCTGCTGGCTGCGGATTCGCACATAAGATGCAGCTCGTCTAAGTCCCCGTGTCAACCATGCCGCTGTGCCCAACTAGGCCACTAGACATACATGTGCCTGTGCAACAAAAATGCACAGCAAGTGTAGTATGAGTACGAAAACAACGCGTACCCAATAAGTATCCAGTCTAACCTCGAAGAAGTAGTGACGAGAGGCCGACTCCGACACTTACTAGTGGTCCAACAATATGATAATATGAAATTGTAATTAAGCATGATTTATAGAGATAACAACAAAACTCAGAATAAGAAAATAGCAAAACACTTAATTTCCAGTTAATATTAAAGATCCGCAAAACACTTCCTTCATTTTAAACAAATGATCTCTCAACGATGAATTTATACAAATTATAGAAAGGATTTCCAGTTATATTATCACACATAATTTCCACCGAGGACGTTCGGCCCGATCCAACATAAATGTAAACTGTGCACTGCCAAGGGTCGAACAGCACAAACCATAGATGCATCTATTTTCCAGCTCGCGAATCATACATGCGACACGGTCCCCGCTCGCGAATCATACTTGCGACTCAGTCAAATATAAATTTAACATGTAAGTCATATCTCTTTCTTGATTCTTTTCAAAATAATAGAAATTCATCTTGAAACCTTTTGAGTAAATTACCCCGATCGCGAAACATACATGCGACGCGGTTACCCATAGATTTCTTAAGCTATTATAATATTGCTCAATTCTTTTCGAAATTACGAAGTTCAAATGGAACCTTTTAAATCTTAAATTCTTCAACTTTCAATTCTTTCAAGGCAATTATTTCTCAACCTAAATCTTGCTTCTTCTCAAGGCAAACAATAAACATAAATCGACAGTAATATCAACAAGGCATGATATAAACCTAGACAACCCAAATATAGGCATAGTTAGTAGCTACGTTCGGACTCTCGTCACCTCGTGCGTACGTATCCTCCACAATTAGAAGCACATATTAGTTTATTTACCTGTGTGGTTAATTCCCTCTTACAAGGTTAGAAAAGAGACTTACCTCGCTCCGAAGTTCCATAACCGGCTCCAACGTCGCTCTAACACCTCAATCTGATGCCCAATGCTCCAAAACTAGCCAAACAATGCGCAAACCAATGAAAATATACTCTAATACTCTTAATAATTCAATTTACAACAATTCCCAACTCCGCTCGAAAAATCAATAAAATCACCCTCGGGCCCACGTGCCCGGATTCCGAATATTTTCGAAAATAAACTTTACCCATAACCCCATGAACTCAAATATATAATTTATTTTAAATTCCATGCCCAAGTTCGTGGTTAAAATCCAAAATACCAAATTCTCGGTCTTCTACCCAAAACCCCACAATTTATACTAATTTCCATGTTCCAATCCATGTATAATTCATGTATTTAACTCACAAATGGGAAGAAACCACTTACCTAGAATTGTTTGATGAAAATCTCCCCTTGAATCCCTCCAAAATCGTCCAAACCAAATGAAAAATGGGAGAAAAATGGGCCAAGTCCCGTTTTATAAAACCCTTCTGCCCAGCGACATATCCGCACCTGCGGAACAGTAGCCGCACCTGCGGCTTCGCAGGTGCGAGGCTCCCTTCGCTTCTGCGGTTTCCTTCCGCTTCTGCGGTCAACTCCTTCGCTTCTGCGCTTGCGCAGATGCGGCCAACACTCCGCACCTGCGGTCCTTCTCCTGACTACCCAACCCCGCATCTGCGACTCCCAGGCCGCTTCTACGGCTCCGCACCTGCGGCCAAAACCTCGCAGGTGCGGTTACACCAGATTTACGCTGCCTAAATTCTTCTTTAAATTCCAAATTCGATGCGTTAGCCACCTGGAATCCGTCCGAGGCCCCGGGACCCCGTCCAGTCTTACCAACCAGTTCCAAAACATGACACGGACCTGCTCGAGGCCTCAAATCACATCAAACAACGTGTCACGAATCACAACCCATTCCAAGCTTAATGAACTTTAGAATTTCAAACTTCTTCATTCGATGCCGAAACCTATCAAATCACGTCCAATTGACCTGAAATTTTGCACACAAGTCGTATTTGACATTATGGACCTACTTCAACTTCCGGAATCGAAATTCGACCCTAATATCAAAAAATCCACTTTCGGTCAAACTCCTTAAAAACCTTCAAATTTTTAACTGCAGCCAAATGACTCCAAAATGACCTACGGACCTCTGAATCTACTTCCGGACACGCTCCCAATACCAGAATTTCCATACGGAGCTATTCCTAGACTCGCAATCCCAAACGGACATCGATAACACTGAAATGCACTGCAACCCATATTTATGAAATTCTTCCCAAAATGATAACTTCCACAATATGCGACGAAATGCTCCCCGGTCATCCAGAACCCAATCCGGACATCTGCCCAAGTCTGAAATCATCATATGAACCTGTTACCTTCAAATTCCGATTTCAATGTCGTTTACTCAAAAATCACAACTTAACCAATTCTTCCAACTTAAAGCTTCCGAAATGAGAATTCTCTTTCCAAATCGGCTCCAAACTTCCCGACATTCAATTCGGGCCACACGTACAAGTCATGATACCTGAAGTGAAGTTGCTCAACGCCTCAAACCGCCGAACGACGCGCTAGAGCTCAAAACGACCGGTCGGATCGTTACAAGTAGAATTCGATGAGGATCATCAAGCAATTGGTGAGAATGCAAGCACATTAATTTGGTTTTTGGGATAAACAGTTAGAAGCCGAACTTGTTACCCTTTAATGGTAAATGGTTGGAAAGAGATTGAGCAAGATAAGATCGACCATATGTGGGACATTGTTTTGGTAAGAAAAACTAACAAACTAATAAATCTATAATATTTTATAATTTCTTATGGATTAACAACTACTAGAATATATGATCATAAACTATGATGGTATTTATTTTTATAGGAAAAGTTTAATTTTGATGTGTCAGAGGGAAGAAAAAATGCAATACTTGGTAAAATGAGTGACCTCTATAGAGACTATAGGTACAAGTTGACGAAGAAGTATTATGATTCAAAAGCAAGTTACCAACTTTGCTTACGCAACAAGCCTATACTTGTTGCCGCAGATGAATGAAAATATTTGGTCAATCTTTGGAGTGATGTCGACTCTCAGGTATTTAAATTGTAAATTAATTTTTTTATGTTTTTTTTATTATTATATGTTTCATATTTTGATGATCTCAAGTTTATTTAGGAAAATTAATTATGGGTATGATTGAGATAAATAAAAGTGTCTTACACTGTATTATTATTTTTGTGATCCAAGATTTGGTTTCCAAATGAAATTAAGCTCTGTTTTATCACTTGCCTATTCTTATATAAGGGCATGGTACTTTTAATTGTCTTTGTATTTTCATACTCGATTTGTCAGTCAATTTGATGAGTAAAGCCAATGGGGGTTGGGATCAGCTCTAGTAGAAATTGCTCCCGTAATTGTAGAGTCTCTGATTAATACCACGTGTCAATAACCATTTCAACGGCATAGAGTGCTTCCTGATAATTTATTAGGGAATATCAAATAAGTCTTCAGTCCATAAGCTGCCTCAAATTTTCTTTTTCATTGACTTTCGGATGAACGTCATCTTCAATATCCATTTTGAAAATACGGGAACTTCCTTTTTTCAGTATGAAGGGCATATTAAGCTCCTTTATATCACGGTCCTTTCCTCTATAACTAATGTTCTTTTCCAATTTTTACTCACAAGAAGAGCACGCAGAACAAGACAAATAGATCGAAACGTTCCTTGCCACCATACGTTGGGACCAAAAGTTATGCAAGACATAGATACGAAATGGTATGAACACTATAATAATAATAATAATTTTAGAACGAATCTAGAAGAATTATATTCACATATTTTATTCTATTAATGATAACGATTATTTATTCGCAGGAGCAAGAAAATGAAAAAGCTCCTTCCCGTGTTGAAGTTTTTATGGAATCTCGCAAGAGAAGAAAAGGAAAACAAGTTGATGCTTTTCAACAAGATGTTATTGTAATGTCGATGTGTTCTCTTTTCTTTTTATCTCCTTTTATAATATACATTTGTACCTATATTTAATTGATTTGCATTTTTTTGATTGTAGGTTCAATTCGACCAATTTAACAAGTAGCAAAAAGAAGGAGAAATTTCTTTAAATGATGATGATATCTTTGAAAAAGTACTTGGGGCTGAAAAAATGGATATCTTCATGCATATAGACCCGGAAAAATACCAGTGAATATTTTGGTGGTAAACCAACAAAAGTACAGCTTATAAAGCAACTAGAATTGACCAGAAAAGAGGCAAATGAGCGTGTGGAAGAAGTTAAAAGGGAAGCTAAGGAAAAAAGTTAAAGAAATCAAGAAAGATATGAATAATCAGCTAGCAGAGATGAGTAAACAATGGGGAAAAAAATTGCAAATGAAACCTGCAGCACAAGGTCTACAACAAAATGATACAATCTAACGGTAAGTAAATTAGACTTTTATTAATATCTTTTTATATTAAAAATTTAGTATATATTTGATTTCTTTAAGATAGTATTCATATTAAAAATAAAATTTAATTTTATTTATATAAAAATTCTTCATTGTATCATTTAATTATTTGCTATTTTTTCCTATTGTTATTGCAGCTTGTGAAGGAGTTATAAAAGCATCAAGGTCGACGGGCACATGAAATTTTTTTCCCCTTGTCAAACCTTGTTGATATGTTTCAAACGATGTTTTAATATTTGAATTGATATTGTTGAACCTTTGTTAAATCTTTTTACTAATATATTGCATTTATTACATAATTGAAGAAGATCTTATGCTACAGTTGCCTATATGTTTCATTGCCAAAATTTAATCGTATTTCTAAATAGGCTTTATATGAATTATTGTGTCTAATAATGCTTGTGAATTTTTTTTAATTAGTAGCAATGAAATTTATGAATTTGTAGATATATATATATATATATATATATAAAATTGCCACATAATAAGAACATGGCTTTTTTCATAGAAAATGAAAAAATTTTATTGCTACAATTTTATGCTTCATGGCAAAAGAAAATGAAATCTTAGCTATGAATTTTTGAATTTATAGCTAAACATATAATCCTACAATTTCCACGTATCAAGAACATGGCTATTTAGTTTTACTTTCCGTAGCAAATGAACAAAATCTTTTGCTATAGTTCTGTAACGACCCGGCCGGTCGTTTCGAGGGTTATAGCCCTGTTTCCCTATTTCCTGCTTCTTTTGTGTTCTTCAGCTTTATTTTGACTTACCGGGTAGTTGGTTCGGGTCCGGAGTAGTTTTGGAGTAAATTGAGACACTTAGTCTCTTTTGTGAAGGCTTAAGTTGCGAAAGTTGATCGGATATTGACTTATGTGTAAACTACCTCGGGTTTGAATTTTGATGGTTCCGTTATCTCCTTTAGGTGATTTTGGACTTAAGATTGCGTTCGGAATGTGATTTGGAGGTCTGTGGTAGAATTAAGCATGAATTGGTGAGAGTTGAAAATTTGGCGATTGTGGTCGGCAGTGGAAAATTTGATATCGGGGTCGTAATGGAATTCCGGAAGTTGGAGTAGGTTCGTAGTATTATTTGTGACGTGTGTGCCAAATTTGGGGTCATTCGGACGTGATTTGATAGGTTTCGGCATCGTTTGTGAAATTTGGAAATTTAGATGTTCTTAGGCTTGAATCCGAGGGTGATTTGGTGTTTTGATGTTGTTTTGAGTGATTCGGAGGCTCGACTAAGTTTGAACGATGTTATGGGATGTGTTGGTATGTTTGGTTGAGGTCCCGAGGGCCTCGGGTGAGTTCCGAGTGGTTAACGGATCAAGTTTGAAGTTTGGAAGAATGGCTGAAGTTTGTAACTCAGCTATCATAACTGCACCTGTAGAGAGGGAGCCGCAGGTGCGAGCCGCAGAAGCGAGAAGCTTACCATAGAAGCCAAAGGAAGAGGGACTGGCAAATTCCACAGGTGCGAGTGGTTTGCCGCACCTGCGATGGTCGCGGAAGCGGAATTGAGGGTGCAGGTGCGAGGCGAACCGCAGGAGCGTGAGGATTTCCGCACCTGCGAGAGCGCAGATGCGGTCTCGAGGCCGCAGGAGCGAGGTCTGGATTTTAAGTGAAGTTCCGCACCTGCGATGGTCTTTCCGCAGGTGCGGCGTCGCAGAAGCGACAATTGGACCGCATATGCGGTATCTCTGGGCTGAAAGTATAAATAGCTCACTTCGCGAATTTTGGTTCATTTCCACCATTTTCAAGTCGGTTTTTGGAGCTTTTGAAGGGATTTTGAAGGGAGATTCAAGGGATTTTCAGTGAGGTAAGTTTCTTGAGCTCTAATACTCCTATCTATGGTGTTTTCCCATCTTTTTATCAATTAATTAGTGGAAATTAGGGGTGAAAATGAGGGGTTAGGGATTGAGATTTTGGAGAGTTTGATTTGAGGATTTGAGGGATCAAATGGAGTCGGATTTTGATAAATTTCGTATGTATGGACTCGTGAGTGAATGGGTTTTCTAGTTTTGTGATTTTTATCGGATTCCGAGACGTGGGCCCGGGGGGCGAGTTTGAACCAATTTCGGGTTCTTGGTCTAGTTTGATAGCTTTTCTTGTGGAATTCATTCCATTAGCATATATTGATGGTATTGTACTGGTTGTGAATAGATTCGGAGCATTTGGAGGCCGAGTCAAGGGGCAAGATCATAGCGGAGTAGAGATTTGATCGGCTTGAGGTAAGTAACGATTGTAAATCTAGTCCTGAGGGTATGCAACCTCGAATTTTGTGTTATGTGACTATCTTGAGGTGACGCACATGCTAGGTAACAAGCGTGTGGGTGTGTACCCGTTGGGGATTGTGACTTGGTCCGTCCCGTATCTACTGAAAAGTTGAACATTTTGTTGAAACTACATGCTTCTTATGTGTTTTAGAAAGAATTTCTGTAAATCAGTCTGGATGCCTTGTTTAGGCTTTATGCCAGTGTTGTTTGGACCCTTAGAGGTCTTTTATTGCTATCCTCTCATTGTTTTCGATTAGAAATTTATTTGATGCATCATATAAATGTTGTTGGGTTGAATGCCTTGTTTTACTGATTTATGACTGAGTGAGGCCGAAGGCCTGATTTGTGAGTGTATATATTGGATCGGGCTGCACGCCATAGCATGTTTTACTGATTCTTGACTGAGTGAGGCCGAGGGCTTGATTGATTTATGCCATGATTGGCTTGTTATAGCGCTTGGGCTGAAGGAGCCCCTCCGGAGTCTGCACACCCCCATTGAGCGCAAGTACCTACTGAGTGCGAGTGCCGACTGCTGAGTGACTAGGAGGCATGAGTGATGGTGAGGTTTGACCAAGGGGTTGTATATGAGTGATGGTGAGGTTTGCCCAAGGGGCTGTATCTGAGTGATGGTGAGGTTTGCCCGAGGGGCTGTATACGAATGATGTTTGCCCGAGGAAATGTTTATGATTTCATCATTTTGCTCACTTTTGCAATGAACCTTTGTTCGAAAACTGTTGAAAGATGTTTTTACATGATTTTATTGGAACATGATTTAAAAAAGCTGATTAGATACAAACTATGCTTTTAAAAGCATGTCGTATTTTACAGAGGTTTTTTTTTTGTGTGTGATATGAACTTTACTTGCATTATTGCTCGTCACTACTTCTCAGCATTTATTTACTGTTGTTACTTACTGAGTTAGCGTACTAACGTTACTCCATGCACCCTGTGTGCAGATTTAGGCGTATCTGGGCACGGTAGCGGCTGTTGACTATTCCAGTTGCAGGTTTTCTCAAAGATAGCGAGGTAGCTGCCTGGCGATCGTAGCCTGCTCTTCTCCCTCTTATCTTCGTTTAGTTGTTAGTTATTTTTCAGACTATGTTAGTCTCGATGTTGTCAGACAAATTTGTAGTAGATGCTCATGAATAGTGACACCCCGATGTCGGGCTTTTTTTTCCGCACTTTTGTTTTGATTTGAACTCTTTATGAAGGTTTTATATTAAATAGCTTTGGGATTATCTTTGGAATTAAAATATCGATTTGTTTTGATAATGTGTCGGCTTTCCTAGTATCATGATAGGCGCCATCACGACAGGGTTGTTTTTTGGGTCGTGACAAGTTCTATATATTTCATGGCTAATATGGAATTTTAGCTACAATATGAAAAGGTTTATGGCAAATGCTTCAATTAATAGCTTTGGAGTTTTTAATTTGTAGCTAAAGATGAGTACTATTGCCACGAGACTAGAATACAGAAATAGCCACAAAATTTGAGTTTTGCCTAGCAAATAAATTAAATCTTTTGCTTCAATACAACATTTCGTGGCTACAATATGAAGATTGCTACAAATTTTGTTCGTCGTGGAAAAGGAATAAAATCACTTGCAATAAGTATATCTTTCGTAGCAAAAAGCTTGTACTATCATAGCTACAACACACAAAATTTCTGTAGCAATAAGTATTACTCTTTAGCCACGGACCATATATAGTCTGTAGCTAACTTTTAGCTACGCTACATTTTGCTATGAACGCTACGGAAAAAAATATTGTGGCTAAAGTGTTTTGCCACGAAAATTTTCATATTTAGTTACAATATTTTTCATAGTGTGATGTCCAAAAAGGTCATCACTTGCTTTTAAATTGAATTCAATGTTCCGAGACCTTGAAAACCTCTTTTATCTTCACCTCGATTTGCGTGCGTAGTCCGAGCGTGTAGCTGGAAAGCTGTTATGTGAAAAATCTGTGAAATATTAAAATTTTGACTTAAAATGCATTTAAGTTGACTTCGGTCAACATTTTGGGTAAACGGACCCGGACCCGTGATTTGACGGTCCCGGAGGGTCCGTAGGAAAATATGGGACTTGGGCGTATGCCCGAAATCGAATTAAAAAAGCAAGGCAAGGGATAAAGGAGAAGTACCCGTCTGTATTACGGGTCAATCCTACTCTACTAGCCTCCATTTTGCTCAGTTGGGGAGCGGAGGTACCCTCGAGGCAATTTTCAGTTCTCTAGTTACTCCTGCACAAGCAACAGCAGTTATGGATCTGATTGAGGAGCGCTGGGAAGAATGGATCGGGGAGATGCCCTTGAAGATATTTACCCAAGGCACTGATATGATGACTCTCTCAATTACACGTGTTTTAGGGAGTTGAACGTCTTATTCTTATGAGTGGCCTATGTGAATATAAGCCAGGAGCAAGGATCGGTGGATCCGGTTGATTAAGTCGTTGTGTCTGTCGATGAGGTCCCAAGCCCGAGAAATGATTTTTCAAAGAAAATTGTTTTATGAAATTGTTTAAAGGATTTTGAAATGAAATTTGATTAGAACATGTTGGTATCGGGCCCGTATTTTGGTTCCGGCGCCCGGTACAGGTCTTATATATGATTTAAGATGATTCTGTGAAATTTGGTGAAAAACGGATGTCATGTGACGTGATTCGGACTTAAAATGGAAAATTTGATGCTTTATGAAGTTTGAGAAAAATTCTTTGATTTTGAGGTTTAATTCGTTGTTTGAGAGGTTATTTTGGCGATTTGATCACACAGATAAGTTCGTATGATGTTATTGAGTTAGTACATATGTTTGGTTTTGAGCCCCGAGGGCTCGGGTGAGTTTCGGGTAGGTTCCGGGGTGTTTAGACTTAGGAAAAACACTGCTGTTGCACCAGTTTTGGTGTAACCGCACCTGCGGTCCTTTGGCCGCAGATGCGGACACGCATGTGCGCACAGTGGGTCGCAGATGCGGTCTGGCTTCGAAGATGCGGACATTTTTCCGCAGATGCGATTCCGCAGGAGCGGGCCTTTTCTCGCAGGTGCGGCCCCAGCGGGGCCTAGCCATTTTCGCATAAGCGCCCACTTTTCCGCACGTGCGGTTGCGCAGATGCGACCCACGAGCCGCAGATGCGGAAGTCGGGCAGTGAATTTTTTTTCAAAAACATAACTTCAGCGATTTGCTTTCACACTTTCACAAAAAATAGAAGAACTAGGGCGATTTTCTCAATAGATTTTATTCCCAAATCACAAGTAAGCACTCACTAACTGATTTCTTTCATTTATCTAATGTTTTTCATCAACTTTTATCAATAATCTTAGGGTTTTAATGGTAGAAAATTGGGGAATTGGGTAGAGTTAGGGCTTTTTGATTATTTGGGAATTTGACCTCGTTTTGGGGTCGAATTTCAAAACAAATAATATATTCGGGCTCGTGGGTGAATGGGTGATCGGGTTTTGGTCCGAACCTCGTGTTTTGACCAAGCGGGCCCGGGGTCGATTTTGGGGTTTTGGGAAGAATGATTAAAAAGCTATAATTGAGCAATGGAATTGGATTGTTTAGCATTTATTGATGTTATTAAGTCGATTATGTATAGATACGATTGTGTTGGAGCCAAATTCGAAAGGAAAGGCAGTATTTGAGGATTGAGTTGGCCGTGGAAGTTTGAGGTAAGTGTTCGGTCTAACCTTAGCTTGAGGGATTAGGAGTTGTGTCCTATTTGCTATTTGCTTCTTGTTGAGTACGACATATAGGCATGGTGACGAGTATCTATACGTTGGTGTCGAGCATGACCGTGAGTCTTAAATTGCGAATTGTTATGTTCTTAAATGATACTACGAATGCTTTAATTGATGATCCTCGATATTGAGCAAGGATTGAGTTTGTTTTTCGTGGAAAATACTTATGATTGGGTATTGGTGTTATTTGAGATGAGTAGAAGTTGAGTTGAGATTGGATATAGCTGATTCTCCCTTGCCGGGACGTATTTATTCTTTTTAATGTTGAATCCCTTGCCGGGACAGAGTAGTTATTGATGATCCCTTGCCGGGATACTTGGTATGGTTGTTGTTGATATTATATATATATGGATCGGGTTGCACGCTGCAACAATTATATATATTGGATCGGGTTGCACGCTGCAACAATACTATATATATTGGATCGGGTTGCACGCCGCAACAATACTATATATATTGGATCGAGTTGCACGCCGCAACAATACTATATACTGGATCGGGTTGCACGCCGCAACAGTGTTAAATGTTATATTGGATCGGGTTGCGCGCCGCAATATTTTTATTATTGTTTGGTTGTAGATTCTGAGCTGTTCTTCCATATCTCTCTTTAGTTCCTGCTGAATTGACATGTTCCCCGTAGCATGTACCCCCTCTCATTTAAACTGTTATTTCTGTTATTTTCCGCTGTATATTATATAACTGCACAGGTTTATCTGGATTCTGGTCCTAGCCTCGTCACTACCTCGCCGGGGTTAGGCCAGACACTTACCAGCACATGGGGTCGGTTATGCTGATACTACACTCTGCACTATGTGCAGATACCGGAGCAGCATTTGGGCAGTAGCACTTGGGGAGCCAGCCTTCAGTCTAGAGATCCCGAGGTAGTCCTGCAGGCGTCCGCAGGCCCGGCGTCTCTTCTATCTACTTATATATTTTTTTTTCATTTTTATCCGAGGCAGACTGTATCTCTTTTCTTCAGACATCTGTATGTAGTATTCATAGACAGTCCGTGAATATTGTGGCACCGGTTTCTGGGTAGAGGCACATGTTGGCATTTTCACATTTATTTTGGTATTATATTAGTCTAAGTCTTTCGCTTGATTTCATCTTCCGCAATTATTTTAATGTTGATCTCCTATTTATTTTAAGTTATTAAAAAGGATTAAAATGAATGAATTAAGATTTCTGCATTTCGTGGCTTGCCTAGCTTCTACGAGTAGGCGCCATCACGACCCCCGAGGGTGTGAAATCCGGGTCGTGACAAGTTGGTATCAGAGCTCTAGGTTACATAGGTCTCACAATTCACGGACAAGCTTAGTAGAGTCTGAGGGATCGGTACGGAGACGTCTGTATTTATCCCCCAGAGGCTAC
>NC_031997.1:274095-275191 GCF_001879085.1 Nicotiana attenuata
AAGGATTAAATTTGTTCTCGTGGGAATTAATTATGATTTGGATATTGGTGTTAGCTGGGATGAATAGAGGTTGAGTTAAGATTGGTTATAGCTGATTCTCCCTTGTCGGGACGTATTTACTTTTATTGTTGATCCCTTGCCGGGATAGTGTAGTTTATTATTGATCCCTTGCCGGGATAGTGTAGTTTATTGTTGATCCCTTGCCGGGACACTTGGTATGGTTGTTGCTATATATATATATATATATATATATATATATATATATATATATATATATATATGGATCGGGTTGCACGCCGCAACAATATTATAAATATGGATCGGGTTGCACGCTGCAATAATAGTATATTATAGGATCGGGTTGCACGCCGCAACAATATTATATTGGATTGGGTTGCACGCCGCAACAGTGGTAAATATTATATTGGATCGAGTTGCACGCAGCAATAGTGGTAAATGTTAAGGTATCGGGTTGCGCGCCGCAACAGTACTAATATTGTTTTGTTGTAGATTCTGAGTTGTTCTCTCGTATTTCTCTTTAGTTCCTGNGGACGTGACAGTCGTTTTTCATATCGTTTAGCTTTATAAGAGGAATAACCGTTGTGATAGATGGAGATATAGCAACAGTTATAAGAACCGTTGAAATAGAGCTATTGCCACGCGATCTGGTGTGACGGACCCTATAGCATTGCTATAACTCAATGGCAATGGTTTACTTGTCTATGGCAACGGTTGTGCATGCGTAGCATAGGCTCATTTTCCAATAGTGACCACTCACCATGTTCTTAGACAGGAAAAGAGAGTTCTAAAATTCACAATTTCTAAAAGTTAAACGAGATGTTAGTCATGTGTATTATAATATACTACCTTGTAATTTATTGTTAGAGATATTACTCCATTTACTAATATGAAAATTTGTGTAGTCGTCGACTTCACTCCCAAAAGATGGAGCGCGTCTTTGACACATACTGATATAATGCAATAAGCATTTGATATAAATTACCCCAATAAGAAGCATTGATCTTAATTTTTTTCTTTGAGTTTGTTAGTTTGTTTCTATTTAATTCTTATACCGTTTAGTGTAAATTCTTTTTTT
>NC_031997.1:275214-304100 GCF_001879085.1 Nicotiana attenuata
CAGTAGAGGGTATTCAGGTTGATCCGAAGAAGATTGAGGCAGTCAAGAACTGGCCTAGACCAGCATCAGCTATAGAGATTCGGAGTTTCTTGGGATTGGCAGGCTACTATCGTCGGTTCGTGGAGGGGTTTTCATCTATTGCAGCCCTGATGACCAGGTTGACCCAGAACAGTGCCCAGTTCAGATGGTCGGATGAGTGTGAGGCGAGCTTTCAGAAGCTCAAGACAGCTCTAACTACGGCACCGGTGTTGGTTTTGCCCATAGGTTCAGGGCCTTATACAGTTTATTGTGATGCTTCTCGTATTGGACTTGGTGCAGTGTTGATGCAGGATGGCAAGGTCATTGCCTATGCTTCCGGCAGTTAAAGATTCATGAGAAGAACTATCCGGTTCATGATTTGGAGTTGGCAGCCATTGTCCACGCATTGAAGATTTGGAGGCATTATCTGTATGGCGTGGCATGTGAGGTGTTCACGGATCACAAGAGTCTTCAGTATTTGTTCAAGCAAAAGGAGTTGAATTTGAGGCAGAGGAGGTGGTTGGAGTTGTTGAAGGACTATGATATCACCATCTTATATCATCCGGGAAAGGCCAACGTGCTGGCCGATGCTTTGAGTAGGAAGTCAGCCAGCATGGGCAGTCTTGCTTATATTTCGGTCGGTGAGAGGCCGCTTGCTTTGGATGTTCAAGCTTTGGCCAATCAGTTCGTGAGGTTGGATGCCTCTGAGCCCACCCGCGTGTTAGCTTGCACAGTCGCTCGTTCTTCATTATTGGAGCGTATCCGTGATCGGCAGTATGATGATCCCCATTTGTGTGTCCTTAGAGACACGGTGCAGCACGGAGGTGCCAAGCAGGTTACCTTAGATGATGATGGAGTTTTGAGATTGCAGGGTCGAGTTTGTGTGCCTAATGTGGATGGTCTTCGAGAATTGATTTTAGAGGAGGCCCACAGCTCCCGGTACTCTATTCATCCGGGCGCCACGAAGATGTACCAAGATTTGCGGCAGCATTACAGGTGGCGTAGAATGAAGAAGGATATCGTTGCATATGTAGCTCGGTGTATGAATTGTCAGTAGGTTAAGTACGAGCATCAGAGGCCCGGTGGTTCATTTCAGAGGATTGAACTTCCCGAGTGGAAGTGGGAGCGGATCACTATGCATTTCGTTGTTGGACTCCCGCAGACTCGGAAGAAGTTCGACGCAGTGTGGGTCATTGTTGATAGGCTGACCAAGTCAGTGCATTTCATTCCTGTGGCAGTCTCCTATTCTTCTGAGAGGTTAGCTGAGATCTATATCCGGGAGATTGTTCGCCTTCATGGTGTGCCCGTGTCTATCATATCGGACCAAAGTACGTTGTTTACCTCGCATTTCTGGAGAGCATTCTGCGAGAGTTGGGCACACGGGTTGAGTTGAGCACAGCATTTCATCCCCAGACGGACGGGCAGTCCGAGCGGACTAATCAGATTTTGGAGGATATGCTCCGTGCTTGTGTCATTCACTTTGGAGGCTCGTGGGATCAGATTTTGCCCTTAGCAGAGTTTGCCTGCAACAACAACTACCAGTCGAGTATCCAGATGTCTCCTTATGAGGCCTTGTATGGTAGGCGGTGTCGGTCTCCGGTTGGATGGTTTGAGCCGGGAGAGGCTCGGTTGTTGGGTACGGATTTGGTCCAGGATGCCTTGGACAAGGTCAGGATCATTCAGGATAGGCTTCGTACAGCTCAGTCCAGGCAAAAGAGTTATGCCGACCGCAAGGTTCGAGATTTGGCTTTCATGGTCGGCGAGCGGGTATTGCTTCGAGTGTCGCCTATGAAGGGCGTGATGAGATTTGGGAAGAAGGGAAAGCTTAGCCCTAGGTTCATTGGTCCGTTTGAGATTCTTGATCGAGTGGGAGAGGTGGCTTATAGACTTGCATTGCCGCCGAGCTTATCAACCGTGCATCCAGTGTTTCATGTGTCCATGCTTCAGAAGTATCACGGCGATCCATCCCACGTGCTAGATTTCAGCACTGTCCAGTTGGACAAGGACTTGTCTTATGAGGAGGAGCTGGTGGCCATTCTAGACCGGCAGGTTCGTCAGTTGATGACGAAGAGTTTCCCTTCTGTTCGTGTTCAGTAGAGAGGTCACAGGCCTCGACCTGGGAGTCCGAGTCCGATATGCGGAGCCGTTATCCCCATCTTTTCCCCGACTCAGGTACTTCCTTCTTCTGTCCGTTCGAGGACGAACGGTTGTTTTAGAGGTGGAGAATGTGATGACCCAAAAGGTCATCACTTACTTTTAAATTGAATTCTATGTTCCGAGGCCTTGAAAACCTCTTTTATCTTTACCTCGATTTGCGTGCGCAGTCCGGGCGTGTAGCCGGAAAGCTGTTATGTGAAAAATCTTTGAAATATTGAATTTTTGACTTAAAATGCATTTAAGTTGACTTCGATCAATATTTTGGGTAAACGGACCTGGACCAGTGATTTGACGGTCCCGAAGGGTCCGTAGGAAAATATGGGACTTAGGCGTATGCCCGGAATCGAATTCCGAAGTCCCAAGCCCGAGAAATGAATTTTTAAAGAAAATTGTTTTCTGAAAGTGTTTAAAGGATTTCGAAATGAAATTTGATTAGAACATGTTGATATCGGGCCCGTATTTTGGTTCCGGCGCCCGGTACAGGTCTTATATATGATTTAAGATGATTCTGTGAAATTTGGTGAAAAACGGATGTCATTTGACGTGACTCGGACCTAAATTGCAAAAAAATCATGTTTTAAGAAGTTTGAGGAAATTCTTTGATTTTGAGGTTTAATTCGTTGTTATTGAGGTTATTTTGGCGATTTGATCGCACGGATAAGTTCGTATGATGTTATTGAGTCAGTACGTATGTTTGGTTTTGAGCCCCGAGGGCTCGGGTGAGTTTCGGGTAGGTTCCGGGGTGTTTAAACTTAGGAGAAATACTGCTGTTGCACCAGTTCTGGTGTAACCGCACCTGCGGTTCTTGGGCCGCAGATGCGGACTCGCAGGTGCGAGAAGTGCATCGCAGGTGCAGAAGCCTTCGCAGATGCAGGCAAAGTTCCGCAGAAGCGGTTCCGCGGGAGCGGATTTATCCCTCGCAGATGCGGCCCATATGGGCCAAGTCATTTCCGCAGAAGCGACCATTTTTCCGCACGTGCGGTTGCGCAGATGCAACCCACGAGTCGCAGATGCGGTAGTCGGGCAGTGAGTCTTTTAAAAACACAACTTCAGCGATTTTTCTTTCAAATTTTCACAAAAATAGAAGAACTAAGGCGATTTTCTCAAGAGATTTTCTTCCCAAATCACAAGTAAGTATTCATTAACTGATTTCTTTCAACTATCTAATGTTTTTCATCAACTTTTATCAATAATCTTAGGGTTTTAATGGTAGAAAATTGGGGAATTGGGTAGAGTTAGGGCTTTTTGATTATTTGGGAATTTGACCTCGTTTTGGGGTCGGATTTCAAAATAAATTATATATTCGGGCTCGAGGGTGAATAGGTAATTGGAATTTGGTCCGAACCTCGTGTTTCGACCAAGCGGGCCCGGGGTCAATTTTTGGGTTTTTGGAAAGAATGATTGGAAAGTTATAATTGAGCATTGGAATTGGATTGTGGGCATTTATTGATGTTATTAAGTCGATTATGTATAGATACAATTGATTTGGAGCCGAATTCGAAAGGAAAGGCGGTGTTTGAGGATTGAATTGGCCGTGGAAGTTCGAGGTAAGTGTTCGGTCTAACCTTAGCTTGAGGGATTAAGAGTTGAGTCCTATTTGCTATTTGCTTCTTGTTGAGTACGACGTATAGGCATGGTGACGAGTATCTATGCGTTGATGTCGAGCATGATCGTGAGTCTTAGATTGATATTGTTGTGTTCTTATATGATACTACGGATGCTTTAATTGATGATTCTCGATATTGAGCAAGGATTAAATTTGTTCTCGTGGAAATTACTTATGACTTGGATATTGGTGTTAGCTGGGATGAATAGAGGTTGAGTTAAGATTGGTTATAGCTGATTCTCCCTTGCTGGGACGTATTTACTCTTATTGTTGATCCCTTGCCGGGATAGTGTAGTTTATTATTGATCCCTTGCCGGGATAGTGTAGTTTATTGTTGATCCCTTGCCGGGACACTTGGTATGGTTGTTGCTAAAGGCACATATATATATATATATATATATGGATCGGGTTGCACGCCGCAACAATATTATAAATATGGATCGGGTTGCACGCCGCAACAATATTATAAATATGGATCGGGTTGCACGCCGCAACAATAGTATATTATATCGGATCGGGTTGCACGCCGCAACAATATTATATTGGATTGGATTGCACGCCGCAACAGTGGTAAATATTATATTGGATCGGGTTGCACGCCGCAACAGTGGTAGATGTTAAGGGATCGGGTTGCGCGCCGCAACAGTACTAATATTGTTTTGTTGTAGATTCTGAGTTGTTCTCTCGTATTTCTCTTAAGTTCCTACTGGATTTGACATTATCCCCCGTAGCATGTACCCCCTCCCATTTAAATTGTTTATTTCTGTTTATTTTTCGCTGTATATTATATAACTGCACAGGTTTATCTGGAGTCTGGTCCTAGCCTCGTCACTACCTCGCCGGGGTTAGGCCAGGCACTTACCAGCACATGGGGTCGGTTGTGCTGATACTATACTCTGCACTATGTGCAGATACCGGAGCAGTATTGGGCAGTAGCACTCGGGGAGCCAGCCTTCAGTCCAGTCAGAGAGTCCCAGGTAGTCCTGCAGGTGTCCGCAGGCCCGGCGCTCTCTTCTATCTATGATTATGTTCTGTTTTCACTTGTTACCGAGACAGACTGTATTATTTCTTTCAGACATTTGTTGTAGTAATCTTAGTCCGTCTGTGAATATTGTGACACCAGATTCCGGGTAGAGGAGTATATTGGCATTGTAGTACTGATTTTGGTATTTAATTTGACTAAGTCTTCCGCTTGATTTCATCTTCCGCTATTATTTTAATGTTGATCACCTGTTTATTGTAAGTTATTAAAAAGGGTTAAAATGAATTAGTTGAGATTTCTACATATCGTGGCTTGCCTAGCTTCTACGAGTAGGCGCCATCACGAGTCCCGAGGGTGGAAAATCCGGGACGTGACAGTCGTTTTTCATATCGTTTAGCTTTATAAGAGGAATAACCGTTGTGATAGATGGAGATATAGCAACAGTTATAAGAACCGTTGAAATAGAGCTATTGCCACGCGATCTGGTGTGACGGACCCTATAGCATTGCTATAACTCAATGGCAATGGTTTACTTGTCTATGGCAACGGTTGTGCATGCGTAGCATAGGCTCATTTTCCAATAGTGACCACTCACCATGTTCTTAGACAGGAAAAGAGAGTTCTAAAATTCACAATTTCTAAAAGTTAACGAGATGTTAGTCATGTGATTATAATATACTACCTTGAATTTTATTGTTAGAGATATTACTCCATTTACTAATATGAAAATTTGTGTAGTCGTCGACTTCACTCCCAAAAGATGGAGCGCGTCTTTGACACATACTGATATAATGCAATAAGCATTTGATATAAATTACCCCATAAGAAGCATTGATCTTATTTTTTCTTTGAGTTGTTAGTTTGTTCTATTAATTCTATACCGTTAGTGAAATTCTTTTTTCATTTATCAATCACCCCATAAGAAGCATTGATCTGTTGGTTTTTATTTTGTTTAGCTTTACTATGTTATATGCTACAACGATTATTAAGTCTCTGTCTTTGCTGCATATTTATATATCAAGTTTTTACGTTGGGAGGACACTATTAGGACATCCACTTGAACTATATATAGAAAATTTTAAGCCTATTATTTAAAATAGGAAATTTTATCTCTTATAGCAAAGGTATACACCCTATTTATTATAAATCAAAATAATTTTAAAATATTATTTTCTATAGCTACCTTTTATATTTTATAGCAAAATAAGTATTTATGGTATATACTACCATTGAGGCATGAAATATGCTATTTATGTTTTTCCTCTCTCTTAGACAGCTAGACATACCTATTTTTAAGCTGATTGCCATTACTGTATTCATGAATACATGGCGCGAATACATGTGAATACATGTGCATACAGCTGGACTGCCATGATTTTAGGCGCTTTTTACTGCTCTATTCATGAATACAACAGCGGGAATACATGTGAATACATGCGCGTACAGCTGGACTCTCCTGATTTTAGGCATTTTTTGCTGCTGTATTCATGAATACATGGCGCGAATACATGTGAATACATGCGCGTACAGCTGGACTGCCCTGATTTTTGGCATTTTTTGCTGCTGTATTCATGAATACATGGCGTGAATACATGTGAATACATGCGCGTACAGTTGGACTACCCTGATTTTAGGCGCTTTTTATTGTTGTATTCATGAATCTGGTAACGCGAATACATGTGAATACATGCGCGTACAGCTGGACTACCTATATAGGCGCTTTTTGCTGTTGTATTCATGAATACATAGCGCGAATACATGTGAATACATGCGCTACAGCTGGACTACCCTGATTTTTAGGCGCTTTTTGCTGTTGTGTTCATGAATACAGCAGCGCGAATGTAACGACCCGACCGGTCGTTTTGGGCCCTAGCGTGTCGTTCAGTAGTCAGAAGCCATGAGCAGCTTCATTTCAGGTATTATGACTTGTACGTGTGGTCGGAATTGAATTTCGGGAAGTTCAGAGTTGATTTGGAGAGAGAATTCTCATTTCGGAAGCTTAAAGATGAAGGAATTAACCAAGATTTGGATTTTTGAGTAAACGACCTCGGAATCGAGACCTAAAGGTCCCAGCAGGTTCATATGATGATTTCGGACTTGGGCGTATGCTCGGATCGGGTTTTGGAAGACCCGGGAACGTTTTAGCACCTATTGTGGAAGTAAATATTTTTGGAAGAATTTTATAAGTTTGGGTTGAAGTGCATTTTAGTGTTATCGATGTCCGTTTGGGATTTCGAGTCTGTGAATAACTCCGTATGGCGATTATGGTGTTGGGAGCGCAATCGGAAGTGAATTCGGAGGTCCGTGGGTCATTGTGGAGTCATTTGGCTAAAGATAGAAATTTGAAGGTTTCTGGGAAGTTAAACCTAGAGTTGACTTTTTGATATGGGGGTCGGATTCCGATTCCGGAAGTTGGAGTAGGTACATAATGACGAATATGACTTGTCTGCAAAATTTGAGGTCAATCGGACTTGATTTGATAGGTTTACACATCGAAAGTAGAAGTTTGAAATTCTAAAGTTCATAAAGCTTGGATTGGAGGTCGATTCGTGGTTTTAGCGTTGTTTGATATGATTTGAGGCCTCGAGGAAGTCCGTAATGTGTTTTGGGACTAGTTGGTATGATTGGTTGGGGTCCCGAGGGCCTCGGGTGGATTCCGGGTGGTTAACAGATCGAAAATGGGATCTTTGGAAGGCTGAGGTTGCTGGTTGCTGTCATAACCGCATCTGCGCTTTTTGGACCGCAGATGCGGTTTTGCGCTAAAAGAGAAGGGATCGCAGATGCGGTCATATTTCCGCAGATGCGGGACCGCACCTGTGGTGGAGAAATCGCAGAAGCGGAAATAAGGGGGCCTGGGAAGGACCGCAGGTGCGGAAATTGCTGGAGGCAGAAGGGTGTTTTAAAATCGGGGTTTGAGTTTATTTCACCCATTTTTCTCTTGGTATGGGCGATTTTGGAGAGCTTCAAGTGGGGTGTTTCATCATCATCGACAAGTTTTGGAGCATTTTTGCATCGATTTGAGTTTCGGAAGGGCGTAGAAGGCCGGTTATGGATCTTCGGAGCAAGGTGAGTCTCCTTTCTAACCGTGTAAGAGGGAATTGTCCCCATAGGTAAATTAATTGGTTATGTGCTCCTAATTGTGGGGGCTACGTACGCACGAGGTGACGAGAGTCCTTGCGTAGCTACTATTATGCTATTGTCCGGGTAGTCTAAGACCCAGAAGCATGCTATACTTGGATTAATTGCAGACTTATTGACAGCTCGAATTGCTTAAACCACATCGAATTAATAAATAAATTTCAAAAGGGATTAAACATCTTTTCTTAAATTGTTAAAAGAGAAAGTGGATTTTATTTGAATAAATATTCCCCGATAAATTCTTAATTGGTTATCTGCGCATGTATTTCCATGTGTACCCGCGTCGCATGTATGATTCGCGAGCAGGGTAATTGTTTATTTTATGTTGACCGCGTCGCATGGATAGTTCGCGAGCGGGGTAATAGATGCATCTATGGTTCACGACGTTCGACCCTCGACAGTGCACAGTTTATTTTCTGTTGGAGCGGGCCGTACGTACCACGGTGTTATTTGCGCATGCTTGTATTGCTGCCTTGAACTTATTGAAGTTGTTATTGCCTCTTCATAGCTTGAGAATATTTGGATAAATAATGAAAAGGAAATTTTGGGAAAACTTCCTATAAAAGAAATAATTGTTTACTTGTTTCCTCCTATTGGATTAAAAATCATGTTTATAAGAGTCCACGATTTAATGAATTATTGACATCATTATTGGACCATTAGTAAGTGTCGAAGTCGACCATCTCGTCTCTACTTCTTTGAGATTAGACGGGATACTCATTGAGTACACGTTGTTTTCGTACTCATACTACACTTCTGTGCATTTTTGTTGCACAGGTATATGTAACTCTAGTGGGCTACTGAGCGTAGCAGCACGGATGATTCGGGGACTAGGTGAGTTGCATTATTCGAGGCGGCCCGCAGCTAGTATAGTCCCTTCTGGTATATTGTATTTACTTTCTGTCCACTGTATTCCGGACGGATGTTGCATTATATTATTTCTTAGAAATTGCTCATGCACTTGTGACACCGGGTTCTGGGGACGGTTTTGAAATATTTTGTATTAATTTCTTGTTATTTAATTTGAATTGAAGCAGTTGTCTCTTTACTTATGAAATTAGAAGGAAAAATCTGGGTTTTCAAAATGGTCTAAATTGGAATCTAATTAAGTATTTTAGTTGGCTTGCCTGACAGCAGTGTCCGGCGCCATCACGACCCTTAGTGGATTTTGGGTCGTGACAACATGGTATCAGAGCACTAGGTTCCTAGGGTCTCACGAGTCATGAGCAAGTCCAGTAGAGTCTCGCGGATCGGTGCGGAGACGTCTGTGCTTATCCTCGGGAGGCTGCAGGACTGTTAGGAGTACTTCCCTTCTTGATTCCTTATCGTGCGATTTGATCCTTGGAGGCGTATGCCTTTAATTCATTCCTACTCAATCTTACGCGACGAAAACCGATTGTTATAAATCGAAAATTGAAGAACCGTAATGGTACTACAGATGTGATACGGGATGTTTCTTCCAGTATAGCTGATCGATTATTATTGTCGCTTTATGGAAGAATATTTTATTGTTTCAGCCCAGTAGCGGTACTTCTGAGGGCTCTGAGACTAGGCACAAGTTGCCATGATGCTTATGAACTGTTGTTCCGTAGTATTGATATGATGGTAGGACATTTGCCTACTTGTCGGGGCGTTGAATGACTTGATGGGAAGTTTACTCAGTGCATGATTTAGAGATTCGGTATTTTATTCCCGGTGGGGAAAAGGCAATCAGGCTGAGAGTGTTCAGGTTTGGGTTGATGGGGTAACGGGACTTGGTATTTGTGAGCGTGGTGGAGTTTTTCTTCTATGATGAGGTGTCATTGTCCTTATTGAACGCACTAAGCTCGCCGGTGTTATGGTCTTCTGCAATTCTCCTTTGGGGCAAGCTATTGGGAGGTAGTATCGAAGATGCGGCTGTCAAATATCGCAGGGTGCGGTAGTCCAGGGATGAATCAGTGTTTCTAATGTCGACCGTATGAGAAAGATGATCTTCCGAAAGGTGTAAAGTTAGCAGCAATCGTGGGTTCAAATGCCACGAAGATAGATTTTGTTTAAGTCAGCAGCTGAACAGCAAAGGATGAGGAAAGACATGTGAGAAGTGTCAAGCGGTGGCTAGACTTTCTAGAAGGCCGAGTATAAGAGGCCAAGGGTCGAGTAATCGATTAAGGGGATGAGTTCCGCCAAAGTGGGAGAGTGGCGGAGTTGCATATGGGCTTTGCAGTGGGATGACCACATACTTTAAGGAGAGTTTGGAGTGATTTGAGAATGTTAGTGATTGGTGATTGGGGTCTACGGATTTAATTCGAAGTATGGGCTACTATGCGGCAGGAGATTTGGTATAACGGGAAGGAGCTGCTTGAAAAGAAGAAGGATACAACATAGCTTTGAACTGGAAGAATGTTGTCGTACGTTTAATTGATGTCCACGAGGGGTGAATGGACTTGTGCAGCTGGAGAGTGAGCTCGGACTCAGGATGGGTTATTGATGTCGTAGTGATTGTACCCCGTACAGCAGCGTTGGAAGATGTCGGGGAGTGATTTCTACAGGTGGGTTATTCCTGTGAGTAGGTTAGCGGCCTCGTGGTTGGCGAGGCTTTTGCGAAGAATTCTAATGGTTATACAGCGAAGATGTCGGTCGTGCAAATGTGGTTGATGATTCAGAGTATAAAAAGGGGGTTTTACAGTAAGATTCCGAGAATTTTGGCGGTTGATTGCGCAAGGTTACGTCAATAAGAGATAAAGAGTCCTGGTGAATGCGAGAGTTGTGTAATAATGGCTTCAAGTTAAGTGGAAGAGTCCCACCGCCTATGATTGGGTTGCATAGTTAACTACTTGCGAGGTTTCTGGTTATTACCATATTGATGGGTTACTCCAGCCACGAGAAAAGAACATAAGTGGTAATTTGAGCAAAGGAATTGTTAAAGGTGTGCTATGGTTGGCCTTATTGGCTCATGTTCAGATTCGGAAGGGATTCAGGATTCGTGCTTTGTATAGATGCGGGTTCCAAGGGAAGTGATTCGGCCGGGTTCTTCGCCGAGAGGGTATTCATGTGATAGAAGATTCATGGAGTTTATTAAATTCGGGGCCAAGTAAAAGCGGGTGGCTCTCAACAACGGTCCTAGTGAACTTAAAAGTTAAAGTGCGATGCCTAATAATTTCGAGCCTATAGGTACGGTTAAGAATCAAGCTTGATAGCAGCCTATGAGAAGAGGCACGGAATGTTCTATGATGTTTTGACTTGCGATGTAGCAATTGGGAGGTACGAAATGGTTCGTGGGATTTGAGACAGCATGGTCTCGTGATTCAGGGTCACTCGGGATGAGTGCGGATGGAGTGCGTTAAGTGTTGAATGGAGTTATCATTGTTTCTATGGCCATTAAGGATAAATTGGAAGAAGAGGGATTGGGTAGCCATAGTCGAATTGGCATGTTGCTGGTAATGATCAGTTCTTTCAGCGTGATCAAGTTATGCAAGTGAAATGTGGCGGTGCGTGCGAGGCTTGTCGGTCGCCGTAGTTGGTGATATTCAGAAAGTACTCTAGTGTTATGGCCTGTTATGTGTAGGCGGATCCCGGAAGGGCTATGGTGGCTTAGACCACTACTTAGAGATTTGCATATTCTACGGGTCATGAGAATTCACCTGTGTGTTGCTATGGTTCTCCTGGAGTGAGTTAAGTGGAAAGTTTTATATGATGAAGTGTTAACCTAATAGTGGTTCCGAAGCTAAGATGAAAAACGAGTTCTATCGTATATTAGCATGTTAAGTGCAGTGAGTGGTATGGAATTTAAAGTGAAGATCAAGGTAGCAGTTCGGTGTTGACAAGGATGTCACGAGCTCGGATTGAGCAGGAAAGGAGTTTCGATGTTTAAGGTAAGTTGGTTTTGTCATCAGCGTCACCTGAGATCGGTGTTTGGTAAAAAGGGCTTTGCACCCTGGTTAATGATTCTTGATCGCTTTTCAGCGTTAGTGCGGCCGGTGGTTTGGAGGTACGACCCAGTTATTTGTTATGGTAGGTTATGGGAGTGTGTCCCACAGGAAGATTGTATAAGTATGACAGATAGTCACGGGATTGATTAAAGACTTAAACCAAGTATGGAGGTTGTGATGATATCGTTGATTTGAGAATATATGCCTGGAGGGCACTCAGTTTATTGAGTTGTGGACTGCGGAGGATTACTCCTGTGTGATGGTTGTTCTTTTGTGTTATGAGAAAAGGGAAGTTAGTATGGACCTTTGAAGGGTCATTTGCCTAGTTTGGTACGATCAGGGTCAACTTCAGGTCGGTGGATGGGTTTAATATGTGAATATGGGCTCTATATCAGGCCAAACGTGTTCATTTCAGTAATGTGCTCCTTATGGAGGAGGGTGCTATCTCGTTGTCAGGTATTTCATGTAATGATACATTACGCCGTGTGAGTTGTGAGACGGCTTGGGAAATGGCTTATGTGATGAGGTTCCGCATAGAGAGGATGTTATATGAGCAAAATGGCTCTTAGATTGTATATCGCACCTCAGTTGTGCTTGAGTTTTGTGGCTTCTGGTGCTATATGTCTCCCCAGGGATGGAATTATGCACTTAGTGTGCTTGTGACCAATATTCGGTATATTATTGAAATGAGCAATCTAGCTCGGTGCGTATCTCCTTATGCGAGTTTTATGGGTGGATCGGGTGGCACGCCGCCATGGTTATGTTGTTCGGATCGGGTTGCACGCCGCAACAGTGTGAAGCTGAGTACAGTTCCCCGTATCTGTTTTTATGTGTTTTGTTTCCTATTTTATGAGGAAAGCTTATATTAGCTGTGTGGCCGCGTCGCATGTATGATTCGCGAGCGGGGCGTTTGTTTAATTAAGTCGACCGCATCGCATGAATGATTCGCGAGCGGTGTAGTTGAATTTCCTTCTCAAAGTTTGCTTTCCTTTATATCGCGTTCGATATGGTAGCCTATTGGCACATTGTAGCATTATATGGGACTTTTGGTCATGTCGGGGTGGCTTATTGCCTGAGCAGTTCGTACTGGGTAAGACGAGATCATTGAATTCAAAATCAGTGTAATTTGAGTATATGAAGTATATTAAGGAACTAAGACCATTATTCGGTTCAGAGTGAGGTGAGGGTTCTTGTCAGGAGTATAGACCCAATGATTTGTTGATTCAGCAATTGGTTATGAAATTCTACGCCTATCTTCCGTCGTGGCAGTATTGTAAGAGTTAGAGTAAGAGCTATGCATATCATGAGGTGCGTTGTGAGCATCAGAGTCATGGAATTTCGACTAAATTGATCAAAGAATGTTATTGTGGTCCTATGAAAAAAATGGTGCGAGGGGTAAATTCAGATAAGGTATGCAGTCGTGTTTTGGTGCTGCGTGTAGATGTTGATATGGTGAGCGTATGTTGGAAACAGGCCTAGCATTGAATTCCGGATGTTGGAATTGGACTTTAAGGCTTATTTGCTTGAATAAAAGGGAATATCTTCAGAATTGATCGAGCTAATGTGCTCAACTGAGTTATGGTAGCACGGGAAGGTGCATGAGGTGTTAAACAGTGATTTCAGACTACTTCAGTGTAGTTCTCAGCACGTTCGAGGATGAAAGTATGTTTAAGTGGGAGAGAATGTAATGACCCGACCGGTCGTTTTGGGCCCTAGCGTGTCGTTCAGCAATCAGAGGCCATGAGCAGCTTCATTTCAGGTATTATGACTTGTACGTGTGGTCGGAATTGAATTTCGGGAAGTTCAGAGTTGATTTGGAGAGAGAATTCTCATTTCGGAAGCTTAAAGATGAAGGAATTAACCAAGATTTGGATTTTTGAGTAAACGACCTCGTAATCGAGACCTAAAGGTCCCAGCAGGTTCGTATGATGATTTCGGACTTGGGCGTATGCTCGGATCGGGTTTTGGAAGACCCGGGAACGTTTCAACACCTATTGTGGAAGTTAGTATTTTTGGAAGAATTTCATAAGTTTGGGTTGAAGTGCATTTCAGTGTTATCGATGTCCGTTTGGGATTCCGAGTCTGTGAATAACTCCGTATGGCGATTATGGTGTTGGGAGCGCAATCGGAAGTGAATTCGGAGGTCCGTGGGTCATTTTTGAGTCATTTGGCTAAAGATAGAAATTTGAAGGTTTCTCGGAAGTTTGACCGAGAGTTGACTTTTTGATATCGGGGTCGGATTCCGATTCCAAAAGTTGGAGTAGGTACGTAATGACGAATATGACTTGTCTGCAAAATTTGAGGTCAATCGGACTTGATTTGATAGGTTTAAACATCGAAAGTAGAAGTTTGAAATTCTAAAGTTCATAAAGCTTAGATTGGAGGTCGATTCGTGGTTTTAGCGTTGTTTGATATGATTTGAGGCCTCGAGCAAGTCCGTAATGTGTTTTGGGACTGTTGGTATGATTGGTTGGGGTCCCGGGGGGCTCGGGTGGATTTCGGGTTGTTAACGGATCGAAAATGGGATTTTTGGAGGCTGAGGTTGCTGGTTGCTGTCATAACCGCATCTGCGGTTTTTGGACCGCAGATGCGGCACTTCAACCGCAGATGCGGTTTTGCGCTAGAAGAGACGGGACCGCAGATGCGGTCATATTTCCGCAGATGCGGGACCGCACCTGCGGTGGAGAAGTCGCAGAAGCGGAAATAAGGGGGCCTGGGAAGGACCGCAGATGCGGTAGAGTGGCCGCACCTGCGGAACCGCAGAAGCGGTCATAGGACCGCAGGTGCGGAAATTGCTGGAGGCAGAAGGGTGTTTTAAAATCGGGGTTTGAGCTCATTTCACCCATTTTTCTCTTGGTATGGGCGATTTTGGAGAGCTTCAAGTGGGGTGTTTCATCATCATCGACAAGTTTTGGAGCATTTTTGCATCGCTTTGAGTTTCGGAAGGGCGTGGAAGGCCGGTTATGGATCTTCGGAGCAAGGTGAGTCTCCTTTCTAACCTTGTAAGAGGGAATTGTCCCCATAGGTAAATTAATTGGTTATGTGCTCCTAATTCTGGGGTCTACGTACGCACGAGGTGACGAGAGTCCGTGCGTAGCTACTATTATGATATTGTTCGGGTAGTCTAGGACCCAGAAGCATGCTATACTTGGATTAATTGCAGACTTATTGACAGCTCGAATTGCTTAAACCACATCGAATTAATAAATAAATTTCAAAAGGGATTAAACTTCTTTTCTTAAATTGTTAAAAGAGAAAGTGGCTTTTATTTGAATAAATATCCCCTCGATAAATTCTTAATTGGCTATCTGCGCATGTATTTCCATGTGTACCCGTGTCGCATGTATGATTCGCGAGCAGGGTGATTGTTTATTTTATGTTGACCGCGTCGCATGGATAGTTCGCGAGCGGGGTAATAGATGCATCTATGATTCGCGTCGTTCGACCCTCGGCAGTGCACAGTTTATTTTCTATTGGAGCGGGCCGTACGTACCATGGTGTTATTTGCGCATGCTTGTATTGCTGCCTTGAACTTATTGAAGTTGTTATTGCCTCTTCATGGCTTGAGAATATTTGGATAAATAATGAAAAGGAAATTTTGGGAAAACTTCCTATAAAAGAAATAATTGTTTACTTGTTTCCTCCTATTGGATTCAAAATCATGTTTATAAGAGTCCACGATTTTAATGAATTATTGACATCATTATTGGACCATTAGTAAGTGTCGAAGTCGACCATCTCGTCTCTACTTCTTCGAGATTAGACAGGATACTCATTGAGTACACGTTGTTTTCGTACTCATACTACACTTCTGTGTATTTTTGTTGCACAGGTATATGTAACTCTAGTGGCCTACTGAGCGTAGCAGCACTGATGATTCGGGGACTAGGTGAGTTGCATTATTCGAGGCGGCCCGCAGCTAGTATAGTCCCTTCTAGTATATTGTATTTACTTTCTGTCCACTGTATTCCGGACGGATGTTGTATTATATTATTTCTTAGAAATTGCTCATGCACTTGTGACACCGGGTTCTGGGAACGGTTTTGAAATATTTTGTATTAATTGCTTGTTATTTAATTTGAATTAAAGCAGTTGTCTCTTTACTTATGAAATTAGAAGGAAAAATCTGGGTTTTCAAAATTGGAATCTAATTAAGTATTTTAGTTGGCTTGCCTGACAGCAGTGTCCGGAGCCATCACGACCCTTAGTGGATTTTGGGTCGTGACAGCGAATACACTACCGTAACAACTGAATAGTAGCTATAAGAAGTAATTACGTATATGGTAGCTATAAAAAATTAATAGGCACTAAACAATAGTGGTTTCTGAAAATTCCTCTTTAAAAATAAATTACAATGTATGTAAAGAATAGTCAACCCGTCCATACTTTGGACTAAGTATCCTGAATGTTTGTAACCCGAATTTTTGAGCTGCAAATTTGAAATTCAAAACATAGAGCCCTAAATTTTAAGCTGCTAATTTGAAATTCAGGACTAATTAAGTATCCTGAATTTCTGAACTGCTAATTTAAAATTTAGGACTAAGTTCTTGAATTTCGGAACTGTAAATTTAAAATTCAGGACATAAGATTCGAGTTTTTGGACATAATTTTTGAACCTTAGGACACGATGTCCTGAAGTTGGAGCGAATTGGCTAATTCTTAAATACATTGTAAATTCTGGATACATTTTAAACATCATGTTCAAAAGTGGCTAGTTGGTGTCACTTCCACTTTAGTAATGGGCCTAAAGTCAAACCTCAACGAGAGGCCTTAATTTTTTTCTAAAATAAAAAGAACAGAAATTTTCATAAAGCACTATTGTTTAGTGGTTATTAGCTATCTATAGATACCATTTGCTATATTACTGCTTGTAGCTACGTTTTCTGTTATTATGAGATGTATTTGATGTATTTAAGCTACTATATTCATGAATACAGTAGCAAAAATAGGCGTTAATCAGGGAAGTCCAACTAATCAGTTGTTGTATTCGACTGTATTCACGAGCTGTATTCGTGAATACAGTAACGTAAGTTGCGTAAAAAAGGACCTTTCAACTGTTTTAAAACGGAAAGGAAATCAATTTACCAAATAGTATCCTAATATAACTCAACTAACACAATTATATCACCCATAATCTGTATTTCACGCTTCATGAAAGATTTTCAATCCGAAAAATAGCAAAAAACAGAGCAATCTCTGGATTTTCAATTCTCCCTTTTTTCTGTTGTTCCAGTTTGTACCCAGTTCTATTTTCAACTACGAAAAATCGAGATTGATACAATTGTATACAGAAATACGACATAATTCGATTTTACATATGGCAAGTTTAACAGTGTTATTGCGTCATTCTGGCAAGTGGAACAGTGAGAGTAACTACGTCGATTATTCGATTGAGGGAATACTGATAAAGGATTAAGCGTCATTTAATGATTTGGTTGCGTCAATTTCTAAGCAACTGGACATATATTTGAGCTCAAAGTCCATTAAAATTCAATACAAAGTAGAAGGAAATTGCACGCCAATGGAAATACACAATAATATGGGTTACAGGGTGTATGTAGAGTTGAAAAAAGAGAACAGAGAATTCGGGATGTATCCTTTGTGCATAACAATAATTGATAAAGAAGTTGTAGCCGGAGGTAGTTTAATTCAAGGCGACATTGTGCAAATAGACGAAGCAGTTCAAAGGTATAATTTTGATACAGATGATACACTTTCTCTTGATCTTTTCAATTCAGGCGAACCAAATGGGGTGTTCGAACTGGACAAGGATTTGATAATTTCAAAAACTAATCAAAGGGAGGTTATGGCTGGACAAGTATATAAGGATAAGGCTACATTGAAAGAGGTGATGGAGCATTATGCTATATCTGAAAGGTTTTAATTCAGGGTTGATAGGTCTAATGCTATCAGGTTTGAGTGTTCTTAATTATTCATTATTTTTTGTATATTGTATTCATGGTAGGAGTTGCAAATGGTATATAGATGTATTTAGGTGTATTTTGGAATTTTTACTTGACCTTCACTGTTGTGCTTTTATATTTTTTATGTATTTCAAATACATGTATTCTTCTGTATTTTACTGGTAAATACTTATTACAGTGGCTCTCACTGATTTTTTTTAGATGTATTAGTTATATTTAAATGTATGCATATAACTATAGGCGTATTCAGACTTATTTAAATGTATACCATTGTATATATGTCACGACCCAAAATCCATTAAGGGTCGTAATGGCACCGGACACCGCTGTCAGGCAAGCCAACCAAATACTTATTTAAACTCCACTTTTAACAATTTTGAAAACCAAGATTTTCCTTTAAATTTCATAAGTAAAGAGATAATTGCTTCAACTCAAATTAAATACTAGCAATCAATACAAAAATATTTAAAATCCATCCCAGAACCCGGTGTCACAAGTGCATGAGCATCTACTGATAAGGAAATAAAATACAATACAACATCCGTCCGGAATACAGTGGACAGAAAGAAAATACAATTTACTGGGAGGGACTTTACTAGCTGCGGGCCGCCTCGAATAATGCAACTCACCTAGTCCCCGAATCATCTGTGCTGCTATGCCCAGTGGACTGCTAGAGATAAATATACCTGTGCAACAAAAATGCACAGAAGTGTAGTATGAGTACGTAAACAACGTGTACTCAATGAGTATCCCGTCTAATCTCGAAGAAGTAGAGACGAGATGGTCAACTTCGACACTTACTAGAGGTCAATTGACAATATACTAAAAATGTGAGGAAATCATGGATTTATGTAGCAGGCCTAATTCACGAAGCCAGAAAATAGGTAAACACCTTCAACAAATAATCAAGGATTTTCAAGGTTTACTCTTTATTATCTTATCAATTTATATCAAGCCACGAAGGGCAAATTTCACATTTAAAATTCTCAAGCAACAATATAACATGCGCAAATCACACCGAGGTGACGGCCCGATCCAACAGAAATAAACTGTGCACTTGCCGAGGGTCGACTGCGCGCCTATGGATGCATCTATTTAATCTGCCGAGGCGTTCGGCCCGTTCCATAAATAAACACATACCCTGCTCGCGAATCATGCATGCGATGCAGGTACACATAGAGATACATGCTCAATCAGTCAATTACGAACTTATCGGGAATATTTATCCAAATAAAATAATTTCTCTTTTTAACAGTTCAGAAAAGATGATGTTTAATCTCCTTTTAAATTCATTTACTAATCCAAGGTGATTTAAGCAATTCAAGCTATCAATAGGTTCATAAATAATCCAAGTATAACATGTTTTTGGGCCCTAACTACCCGGACAATGGCATAATAGTAGCTACGCACGGACTCTCGTCACCTCGTGCGTACGTAGCCCCCGCAAATAGGAGCACATAATCAGTTATCTCACCTATGGGGACAATTCCCTCTTACAAGGTTAGAAAGGAGACTCACCTCGCTCCGAAGATCCATAACCGGCATTCCACGCCCTTCCGAAGACTCTAATTGATGCACCACGCTCCAAAACTAGCCAACGGTTATGCAAATCCATTAATATATGCTCAATTAATCATTACAATCTAATTTATAGAAATTCCTAACTCCGATCGAAAAGTTGCCCAAAACGCCCTCGGGCCCACGTGCCCGGAATCCGAAATTTTTCGAAGATATACTCTACCCATAGCTTCACTAGCTCAAATATATAATTTACTCTTAATTCCATGCTCAAATTTGTGATAAAATCCAATTTATCAAGTTTCTAGGTTTTCTTCCAAAAATCCCAATTTTCCCACAACTTTCATGTCTAATTCCATGATATAATCTTGTATTTAACTTGGAAATGAGTAGGAGTAACTTACCTTAACATAGATGACGAAAACCCCACTTGAAGCTCTCCCAAAAATCGCCAAAGCCATGTAGAATATGAGAGAAATGGCCAAATCCCGACTTTAAAACAACCTTCTGCCTCCAGCTATTTTCGCATCTGCGGTCCTTTGACCGCTTCTGCGGTTCCGCAGGTGCGGTCCAAATACCGCTTCTGCGGTTCCTCTCAAGTCTCCCTATTTGCGCTTCTGCGGCACGCCATCCGCAGATGCGGTCCCGCTTCTGCGGAACATTGACCGCATCTGCGGTCTTCTCCAGCTGCCCCTCTTCCGCTTCTGCGACTATCCTTCCGCAGATGCGGTCCCGCTTCTGCGGAATCTTGACCGCATCTGCGGTCCTCGAGCCTTGACAAACCTTCCGCTTCTGCGGCTTTCTTTACGCTTCTGCGGGCCGCTTCTGCGGCTAACCCACCACAAAAGCGAAAATACCAGCAACCAGATCCTTCAGCTGTCCAAAATTCCAAATTTCGATCCGTTAATCACCCGGAATCCACCCGAGGCCCCCGGGATCCCAACCAAACATACCAACCAATCCTAAAACACATTACGGACTTGCTCGAGGCCTCAAATCACATCAAACAACGCCGCAATCATGAATAAACCCCCAATCCAAGCTTTATGAACTTTAGAACTTCCAACTTCTACTTTCGATGCTTAAACCTATCAAATCACGTCCGATTGACCTCAAATTTTGCACACAAGTCATATTCGGCATTACAGACCTACTGCAACTTCCGGAATTGGATTCCGACCCCGATATCAAAAAGTCCACCTCCGGTCAAACTTCTCAAAAACCTTAAAATTTCTATCTTTAGCCAAATGGTTCCAAAATGACCCACGGACCTCCGAATTCACTTCCGATCGCGCCCCAACTCCGGAATCACCATGCGGAGCTATTCACAGTCTCAGAATCCCAAACGGACATCGATAACACTGAAATGCACTTCAAGCCAAATTTATGAAATTTCTTCTAAAATGCTAACTTCCACAATAGGCGCCAAAACGCTCCCGGGTTATCCAAAACCCGAACCGGGCATACGCCCAAGTCCGAAATCATCATACGAACCTGTTGGAACCTTCAGATCCCGATTCCGAGGTCGTTTACTCAAAAATCCAATCCTAGTTCATTCTTTCAACTTTAAGCTTCCGAAATGAGAATACTCTTTCCAAATCAACTCTGGACTTCCTGAAATTCAATTCCGACCATGCGCACAAGTCATAATGCCTGAAATGAAGCTGCTCACAGCCTCAGGCTGCTGAACGGAGTGCCAGAGCTCAAAACGACCGGTCGGGTCGTTACAATATATTTGTGTTGTATGTGTATTTATATATGTAGATGTAATAATATATTCAAATGTATATGAGTGTATTTTGTACGCATTTATACTGATCATATGCATAATGATAAATTCTTTGCAGCTATGCATAATTATGTATGTCAGAAGATTGTGAATGGAGGTTTAAGGCTTCTAGCATTAACAAATCACAACTATTCAAGGTGAGAGAGTTCAATGATAAGAATACATGTCTGTTGAAGGACAAGGTGTATGAGAAATGCCAGGGAAGTAGCAGCCTTATAGGTGGTATGATTAGGCGCAACGCCAGGGAAGTAGCAGCCTTATAGGTGGTATAGTTAGGCCCAAGCTTACTAATCATAAGAGGAAATACACCCCAAAAGATATAATTGATGATGTGAAATCAGACTTAGGTGTAGATGTTAGCTACATGTTGGCGTGGCGGGCTAAAGAAAAGGCAATGAATTTATTGAGAGGTGAACCAGCTGATTCATACAAAAAATTACCAGGATACTTATATACAATGGATAAGACATATCCTGGTTCGCACATTAGATTGGTAAAATCGCCAAAAAATGAGTTCATGTATGTGTATATATCTTTGTATGCCTTTATAAAGGGGTTCGATCATTGTAGACCCATTGAGGTTGTGGATGGAAGTCACCTAAAATCTTATTACACCGGGACATTGTCTCGGCCAGCACGTTGGATGGTGCAGGTGAGTATGTGGATTATAATAAAAAAATTTAATATTAATACCTATGTCATATAAAATGAGTTCCATTTTAAAGATTGAAATACATACTTTAAAAATATGTATGCAACTGTCTTTACAGGTCATATTTGCCACTAGCATATGGTGTTATTGATTCAGAGAACGATGCTGCTTGGTCGTGGTTCTTTGAGCAATTCAAGGAAGCATATGGTGAGAGGGAAAACATGTGCATCGTTTCAGATAGGAATGAGAGTATCATCAAATCTGTATCGAGAGTGAATCCAGATGTACCACATTTTGATTGTATATGGCATCTATGGAACAACGTATATAAGAAATTCAAAAAGAGCCATGCAAAGTTGAGCGAGATATACTTCTGGATGGCAAAAGCATACACACAGGCTGAATTTGACAGTCTAATGGAGAAGGTGGAGAAGGTAGATATTAGGGTGAAAGAATACTTGGAGTTAGCTGGATACGAAAAGTGGGCTAGGTTGTATGCACCTGTCAACAGGGGATGGACCATGACGTCAAATATTGATGAGTCAATCAATGCCGCACTAGTGTCAGCAAGGGAATTACCAATATACGACTTCCTCGAAGAAGTTAGGAAGATGTTTGGACGTAGGAATTGCAGCAACCGGAAAGAAGCTACACAGACATACACAATGCTTGGAAAAAAATACCAGGAGATGCTTACTTTGAATGAGGCAATGTGTACACGCATGACTGTAAATTTTATTTTTATATGTCATTGTATCATATATTTAGCCCTTGTACAAGGTTTACTTTTTTCTGACACAATTTATACTATTTGGAATACAGTCCATATGTTCATTGATATTTAATGTATATCAATGTATTCATAAGGTAAGATGTCATTATCTATAATATTCTGCCAGTCTACATATAGGATGTATTCTTCTGTATTCAAATAATTTCATTGTATTCAACTGCATATTTCTGCATTCTACATACCGAAATATGTTTATATTCAATACATATTTGATTTAATTCATACTGTTGTATATTTAATACATCTATTCTTTGGTATATAAATGAATTTTTTTGCTTATATTTGTTCAAAACTTATAGGTCTATGTTTAAATGTAGGTGATACCATCGACTGAATACTTGCATACGGTGAACGATGAAGGGAGGCATTACACAGTGTGCCTGTTAGAGAGAAAATGCGTTTGTGGGAGGTTCCAAGTTGACGAATTACCATGCCCACATGCTTGGGCTGTATTGAAGAGCAAGTTTCTAATGCTAGAAGATTATTGCTCTGACTATTACAAATCAAATTCTGTTGTAATGACATACGAGGTGCCTGTGTATCCGCTGCCGGAACGAAATGAATGGAATATACCAGCACATATTTCAGAGGAAGTTGTATTACCACCCAAATAGAAAAGACCTCCTGGAAGGCCAAAGAAGAAGCGCGATAAGCCGTTCAGTGAATTGCTGCAGCAGAAAAATTAACATTCATGTAGCATATGTGGGCAGGGAGGACATAATAAGCGAACGTGTAAAAATGCTCCACGTAGGACTTAGTTCACATTCTGACTTGTATTAGTGCTATAATGATGTGTCATAGATTCCGGTGACATTTTAAAATAATACATTTGGGATTTTTTTTGTGAATAGATTCTGGATATAGTTAGTTAGTATATTAGATTGTTGTGTGAATACATAATTCAGGGTACACTCATATTCTATATTCGAATACGTCTGACTACATACGAAAAAAAACTGTTATAAATATATGAATATGAATGTATTATAAAAAGATTTCATATGTCATTCAGCAATACATAAGTCATTCATTTTTTTATGCATACATCTAAATAAATCTAGATTGTATAATCTTTCTGAATATACAAACCAAACAAATACATCTGTATACATATGAATATAGTCTGTTAAATTTTGTTGAAAACTACCTGTTGAATACATTCGAATACATCCTGTTTAATACATACTTATACAATCTGTTATACACAGTGTCTGACTTGAATATACAAATCTAACCAAATACATCTGAATACAGCTACATACACATTTGATGCCATATGAATATACCTGTTTAATAGATGTAAATACAACAGGTTGAGTACATACTTATACAACCTGCTGAATACATACTTATAGCCCCTGTATTATTCAGTTACTGACTTGGATATACCATCCAAACGACTGAATCTGATTACATACTAATATACCCTGTTGAATACATATGAAAATACAAATGTGTTATACACTGTGACTGACTTGAATATACAAATCCAACCAAATATAACCTGTTTAAAAGATATAAATACAACAGGTTGAATACATACTTATACAACCTGTAATATTCAGTTTCTGACTTGGATATACAATCCAAACGACTGAATCTGAATACATACGGATACACGTGTTGAATACATATGAATATAACATGTTGGATATATACGAATACAACTTGTTGATTAAGTATGAATACTGATGCACAAAATATTGAAACATCGATTGGATACTTGAAATGATCATATATAAACACTGTGGATACGGTGATTAAAATGAAAAACATGGTTTTTTCTTAACTGAACACCATCTTTACCAAAACAAAATTCAAAAAACAATATTCACATAAAACTACCTTCCAAAACTACATTCACCTAAAACTACTCTAACACTATCTTCAACGACGAATCTGACTCCGTGATTTGCCTAACAATCTTTGAGGGTGCTTCGTTCTCGCTTATGGCACCAGCGTCTATCTTCTACATAGCATAGTCCCAGAGCAGAGCACCATATCTTTGACGGAGTAAATTGGCATCAAATGTTATTTGTGGAACCACACCAAGAGTGCTCAGAAACTCTGTGTATGCCGCAACATGCAACCCACAATCCCTGAAAATGTAGATTGAAACAATTAAAAACAATTCATATTATTAGATTTATAAATGATACAAGCAAGAGGATTGAATACATACATGCTCCCAGATTTTTGTTGAGGCAGATTTGATATGAAAACAACATCAAAGGGATCAGTTTATGACTTGTCAGTGTATGCTGAGTCATGATACCAATCTATGCCTTGCTTATCTCTGTAAAAACCACTGATTGATAGATACAGAGGTACAAGCTTAGCAAGCTTATCTATCTCAGAAGCTACATAGGCATCATGACCTGCAGATCTGTATGAGTCATACACTTTGATACATCTCTCCTTGAATGAGACAACTGCCAATATCCAGTGTAGTTTGTCCTTCAAGTTGACTGGTATCAAGACATTGTCAACAGTATGCCAAGGTACATTAGCTAGCAATCTTTAGCCCCTTATGTACTCACATACCACTTCCTCTTCTTTGGCTATATTTGCATTACTATTTGTATCAACATACTTGTCGAAGATTTCAGCGATTCTTGTGTTGAATATACAATCAACAGTTGTATACTTCAAGTTGGTTGTTTGTCTGTACTTGCCCTTCTTTCTCAAATAGTAAAATATGACATCAATATGCTATATACAAATTTAAATACATAGCATTAGTACACTGAATGAAATCAAGAAAAACAAACTGAATATAAAAACTGAATATAGAAGTATCAGATGCTGAAAACAAGTGGAATGAACATAATTCTGTACATTAAAAGTTTAAAAAAATTGAACTTATAAATTGGCATCACCTGTTAAGATACATACTCCTGAATACATATGTATTTGATGCAGAATACAGTTCAATACATTATGTTAACTGAATAAATATAAACACTTGAATAGTGCAGAAACTAATCAAGAGAACATACTGCTTGAATAGCACATGAACAATATAAATAAAAATGCATACAATTAAATACACATGTAATCCATACATCTAAATACAGTTAAATACATAGAAATCATATAAGACACATGAATAACAGTATGTTTACATAGCAAATGAACAATATAAATATAAATTTGTGTGAGATCTCAAATTGTGAATTATACAATTAGACAAACCAATCATAACAAAAATGAATTAAACTGGATTTGGAAGGGGTATAGCTTACATTGTCATCCCATAGTTTACCGTCAAACGAGAGAAGGTAAAACCAATTTTTTGAAGTGACTTGATCAACTCCAAAATCCAACGGTATATGCAGTGTTGACTTGTTCTTCTTGTAATGGTCTTCCAAATCACTTCTACAAGTAATTGGAAAAAAATATTATATCCATTTTCAATAATATAAATGCATAATAGATATACCGGGGAAAAAACTAACTTTTGTTCACGTCTAGCGAGAAGACCATCACGAACTCATTTCTCGTATTCCTGAATGACTAATGTAGGATGTGGCCCCGATATTAAATCATCTTCAAATGGGTGTCTTTTTTCAAATATGGGAGTCAACTTTACTGAGGTACCTATTGTTCATTGAAGTCATGAATAGAGACATTTAATTATAGATACCATGGGGAATTAAATCATAACTTTATAAAATATTGTTTTTATTTAATAATTCACTAACCGGCGGAGTCGAAGTTCGACTCGTAAGGCGAAGAATACCATCGACTTGGTCGTCGATTCCTATGAGATGGTAATGGGGTTGATTCAACACTTTTTGCTGCATTATGTATCACAATTCTAGCTTCAGGAATTTGACTTGGAAGAAACTTGTCGTTCAGCTCAAATTGCGATACATCGAATTCTCTAGATACACCCTCTTGGCATATAGGTGGTATGTTACACGGCACCTCGATGTAGTATTCGCCTCCACTCTTACCTCAACACAAAGAGCATTAACATCTGTATTCTGTTAAATGTATACATATGTATGTTAGTGTATTATAAAAGACATATATACATAAACTCATTCATGTTTATGAATACATCTAAATACATGTAAATACAATACATGTTTGAATAAGAATTTGTATTTTGTTGAGGCAGATTTGAAATACTTCTAACTACTGTTTTCTGACTTAAATATATAGTGCAAGCTTAAATATATATAAATACTATTTTAATACTTATGAATACATCTACATACAACATGCAAAGATCAATAGTATATGAACTGATGAACTGATATGCGGTGAAAAAATGGGCTGTTGTTTCAATAGTATACTTATAAATATTGTTTATAACGCTTGGATGCTTGAATAGCACATGAATATTGTTTTAATACTTAGGTATAAATACAGTCAGAAAATAAAATACAAATAAATACATCTGCATACATGGTTAAATTAATTAAATATACTGAAGTAATATGTATATACTTGTATTTCATAATGTGTATGATGTTTTATATATGATTAATCTGGATAAGAGCACAAACGAGATATAAACATATACTAAAGAGGTTAAAAATGCTAACCTCTACATTCTCGCCAACAGCTATATCACTCTGTGTTTGGCCTTTAGGATTATCTTGCAAGTTGGCATCAGATGACATTTGAATACCATCATCACGTCTCCCTGTGGTTTTCTTTCTCTGGTATACCCTTTTCTTTTGCTGATTGTCTTGAAGATGTTCAGAAAGCTTCTTAAAGTTTTCATTGATCAATGATCTCAGAGACGTGAACTCGCCCATCACCTTATCAATACAGAAATAATTAGAGAGGTGCCCCAAAAGTATATGAATGTTAAGCACTAAACTGTAATGTGTAATATGTGCATAAAATACTCACATATTCTTTGAATGAATATAGATCTTTCCTCAAAGAAGATACTTCATCAGTTTTAGAATCTGCCGGCTTCTTGTCATGCAATACATTTTGTGCTATTTTTGATACGCCAACAAGAGGAATCTTTGATTGAGTCTCTGTATTTGAGGGATCTATAATCTGTTCTTTGCGCTTTTTGTGGGGCGGTGATGAAGATGGACCAACACTTGCAGCATTGTTTCTTCTTAGACTGAAGATGCGGTGTTAAAGTCATCCGAATCCTCTGCGGACTTGTCTGAATGAGTAGGAGTAGGACTGTTCTATACATCAACGCCTATTGGAGGAATCTGAATAACAGCAAGCTCTGTATCGCTTGGCTGGATGTCATTGTAAACAATCTAAAAAACGAAATACACTCAAAGTGAACTACCATTGCTGTATGCAAATCTGAAATCAAATGTAGGTTGTATGCAAATGTAGGATGTATGCAACTGTATTGAATAACAGAAATATATTCTAAAAAAAATAACAGCCACTTAAGAAATAGTAAATTACCATGTTTCCCTGGTCATTGAACATGCCGTTCATCAGATAAGCATAGGTTGGCTGATTGATGGTGGATCTCCAATTGAGTTTTCTGGGTACCCGGTTATCAACCTGCAGTGCAATTTTGGGATCAATATTTGAACAGCACTCGTAAAACCAAACTTGCATAGCGAGAGGCATCCCAGCTATCCTATAGTACTTCTTCTGAGAATCCATCTTCTTGCTAATTGATTTTATAAGGTTTTCGAATGCTTTTATATCTCATGGATAATCAGAATATCTCCCACTCTCGACCAAGTCAAAATGTAGTCTTGGGATGGTTGTGCTGTTCTTTTCGGATGAAAATATGAAAGTGTATATTAAATACAACACAGCTATCTTGATGGCATCCCCATCGTTGTCATGACCCCAATTCTTCTCAGCAAAGCATGTCAACAAATCTTTCTTTTTGACAAGATTTGCACCGCCAAAGTATGTCTCAACAATCCGGTTAGGCACCTTTTCATTGAACTCAAAATCATCAGGGTTACCAACACAATTGAGACCAGTGACAAGCGCAAACTCCCTTATTGAGAAAGATAATGTTGTATCATTGACGTATATTGAAAATACATAGTCATGACTTCCTTCTAACTGCAGAACCATGAANAGTAAGTAAGTAGTATATATATATATATATATATATATATATATATATATATATATACACATCCACATACAACAATAAAAGACATTGCAATTAGTAGAAAACAGTGAAGGGAACTTTGAAAATCCTTATTAATACAACTATATACAATATGAAAAGGCCAGTCTAGTAAGTACAAAATACAGTGAATGTACTTTTTGAATACATCTAAATACATCTAAATGCATTATGCAACATACAAATCAGTGAAGCCAAAATTTGTATACATATAAATACATCTACATACACACATGCAAAATTCTTTGTAATAAGTACAAAATCAGTGATGGAATTTTTGAATACTTCTGAATACATCTAAATACGA